>NW_027142217.1:15000-27500 GCF_036365525.1 Heterodontus francisci | reverse complement strand
TCACTCACTCACTCACTCACACTCTCACTCACACTCTCACTCACTTGCTCACGCTCGCTCACACCCGCTCACACCCGCTCACTCTCGCTCACTCTCGCTCTCACTCACTCACAAACACTGTCACTCACTCACACTCACTCACTCACTCACGCTCTCTCTCACGCTCGCTCACACTCGCTCACACTCGCTCACTCTCGCTCATTCTCGCTCACTCTCACTCACTCAAACACAAACACTGTCTCTCACACTCACTCACTCACTCACTCAGACTCTCACTCACTCACAAACACTGTCTCTCACTCACGCTCACTCACTCACTCATTCACTCTCACTCACAAACACTGTCACTCACTCACTCACACTCACAAACACTCTCACTCACTCACTCACGCTCTCTCTCACTCACGCTCTCTCTCTCTCTCTCTCTCTCTCTCTCTCTCTCTCTCTCTCTCACTCTCTCACTCTCACTCTCTCTCACACTCACTCACTCACACACTCACACTCCCAAATGCTGTCCTTCACACTCACACTCATACACAGACAAACACTCAGAAACACACACATTCTCACACTCACCCTCCTTCACACACACACACTCATGCACACACTCACGCACACACTCACGCACACACTCACGCACACACTCACGCACACACTCACGCACACACTCACGTACACTCTCCTTCACACTCACACATGCACACACTCACTTACAAACACTCTCCTTCACACTCTCCTTTACATTCACACTCACCTTTACATTCACACTCACCTTTACATTCACACATGCGCTCACACACACGCTCACACTCACTCTCCTGCACACTCTCCTCACTCACTCACACTCACTCACACTCACTCACACTCACTCACTCACTCACACTCACTCTCACTCACTTGCTCACTCACTTGCTCACTCACTTGCTCACTCACTCACGCACTCACTCACTCTCACTCACTCACTCACACTCTCTCTCTCTCTCACTCTCTCTCACACTCTCTCTCACACTCTCTCTCACACTCTCTCTCACACTCTCTCTCACACTCTCTCACACTCTCTCTCACACTCTCTCTCTCTCTCACTCTCTCACTCTCTCTCTCACTCTCACTCACTCACTCACTCACACTCTCACTCACACTCTCACTCACTTGCTCACGCTCGCTCACACCCACTCACACCCGCTCACTCTCGCTCACTCTCGCTCTCACTCACTCACAAACACTGTCACTCACTCACACTCACTCACTCACGCTCTCTCTCACGCTCGCTCACACTCGCTCACTCTCGCTCATTCTCGCTCACTCTCACTCACTCAAACACAAACACTGTCTCTCACACTCACTCACTCACTCACTCAGACTCTCACTCACTCACAAACACTGTCTCTCACTCACGCTCACTCACTCACTCATTCACTCTCACTCACAAACACTGTCACTCACTCACTCACACTCACAAACACTCTCACTCACTCACTCACGCTCTCTCTCACTCACGCTCTCTCTCACTCACGCTCTCTCTCGCTCACTCTCACGCGCTCACTCTCACTCACACACACTCACACTCACTCACTCACAAACACTGTCTCACTCTCTCGCTCACTCTCTTGCTCTCACTCACTCACAAACACTGTTTCTCACTCTCACTCACTCACACTCACTCTCTCTCACTCTCACTCTCACTCACTCTCTCACTCTCACTCACTCACAAACACTGTCTCTCGCTCGCTCTCTCGCTCACTCGCTCACTCACAAACACTGTCTCTCACTCACACTCACTCACACTCACTCACAAACTCTCACTCACAAACTCTCACTCACAAACTCTCACTCACAAACTCTCACTCACAAACTCTCACTCACAAACTCTCACTCACAAACTCTCACTCACTCACTCTCACTCACTCACTCACTCTCACTCACTCTCACTCACTCTCACTCACTCTCACTCACTCTCACTCACTCTCACTCACTCACTCACTCTCACTCACTCTCACTCACTCACGCTCACTCGCTCACTCGCTCACTCAAACACTCGCTCACTCAAACACTCGCTCACTCAAACACTCGCTCACTCACAAACACTGTCTCTCACTCACAAACACTGTCTCTCACTCACAAACACTGTCTCTCACTCACGCTCACTCTCTCGCTCACTCTCTCGCTCACTCTCTTGCTCACTCTCTTGCTCACTCTCTTGCTCACTCTCTCGCTCACTTTCTCGCTCACTCTCTCGCTCACTTGCTCACTCTCTCGCTCACTCTCTCACTCACGCTCTCTCTCACTCACTCTCTCGCGCTCACTCTCACGCGCTCACTCTCACTCACACACACTCACACTCACTCACTCACAAACACTGTCTCACTCTCTCGCTCACTCTCTCGCTCACTCCTCACTCACTCACTCCTCACTCTCGCTCACACTCACACTCACACTCACTCACACTCACAAACACTCATACACTCACTCGCTCGCTCACGCTCGCTCACTTGCTCACTCACTCACGCACTCACTCACTCTCTCTCACTCACTCACTCACACTCTCTCTCTCTCTCTCACTCTCTCTCACACTCTCTCTCACACTCTCTCTCACACTCTCTCTCTCTCTCTCTCTCACTCTCTCTCTCACTCTCACTCACTCACTCACTCACACTCTCACTCACACTCTCACTCACTTGCTCACGCTCGCTCACACCCGCTCACACCCGCTCACTCTCGCTCACTCTCGCTCTCACTCACTCACAAACACTGTCACTCACTCACACTCACTCACTCACTCACGCTCTCTCTCACGCTCGCTCACACTCGCTCACACTCGCTCACTCTCGCTCATTCTCGCTCACTCTCACTCACTCAAACACAAACACTGTCTCTCACACTCACTCACTCACTCACTCAGACTCTCACTCACTCACAAACACTGTCTCTCACTCACGCTCACTCACTCACTCATTCACTCTCACTCACAAACACTGTCACTCACTCACTCACACTCACAAACACTCTCACTCACTCACTCACGCTCTCTCTCACTCACGCTCTCTCTCACTCACGCTCTCTCTCACTCACGCTCTCTCTCGCTCACACTCTCACGCGCTCACTCTCACTCACACACACTCACACTCACTCACTCACAAACACTGTCTCACTCTCTCGCTCACTCTCTTGCTCACTCTCTTGCTCTCACTCACTCACAAACACTGTTTCTCACTCTCACTCACTCACACTCACTCTCTCTCACTCTCACTCTCACTCTCACTCACTCTCTCACTCTCACTCACTCACAAACACTGTCTCTCGCTCGCTCTCTCGCTCACTCGCTCACTCACAAACACTGTCTCTCACTCACACTCACTCACAAACTCTCACTCACAAACTCTCACTCACAAACTCTCACTCACAAACTCTCACTCACAAACTCTCACTCACAAACTCTCACTCACAAACTCTCACTCACTCACTCACTCTCACTCACTCACTCACTCACTCACTCTCACTCACTCTCACTCACTCTCACTCACTCTCACTCACTCTCACTCACTCTCACTCACTCTCACTCACTCTCACTCACTCTCACTCACTCTCTCTCACTCACGCTCACTCGCTCACTCAAACACTCGCTCACTCAAACACTCGCTCACTCAAACACTCGCTCACTCAAACACTCGCTCACTCAAACACTCGCTCACTCAAACACTCGCTCACTCAAACAGTCGCTCACTCACAAACACTGTCTCTCACTCACAAACACTGTCTCTCACTCACAAACACTGTCTCTCACTCACAAACACTGTCTCTCACTCACGCTCACTCTCTCGCTCACTCTCTTGCTCACTCTCTTGCTCACTCTCTTGCTCACTCTCTCGCTCACTTTCTCTCTCACTCTCTCGCTCACTTGCTCACTCTCTCGCTCACTCTCTCACTCACGCTCTCTCTCACTCACTCTCTCGCGCTCACTCTCACGCGCTCACTCTCACTCATACACACTCACACTCACTCACTCACAAACACTGTCTCACTCTCTCGCTCACTCTCTTGCTCACTCTCTTGCTCTCACTCACTCACAAACACTGTTTCTCACTCTCACTCACTCACACTCACTCTCTCTCACTCTCACTCTCACTCACTCTCTCACTCTCACTCACTCACAAACACTGTCTCTCGCTCGCTCTCTCGCTCACTCGCTCACTCACAAACACTGTCTCTCACTCACACTCACTCACAAACTCTCACTCACAAACTCTCACTCACAAACTCTCACTCACAAACTCTCACTCACAAACTCTCACTCACAAACTCTCACTCACAAACTCTCACTCACTCACTCTCACTCACTCACTCTTACTCACTCACTCTCACTCACTCTCACTCACTCTCACTCACTCTCACTCACTCTCACTCACTCACTCTCACTCACGCTCACTCGCTCACTCAAACACTCGCTCACTCAAACACTCGCTCACTCAAACACTCGCTCACTCAAACACTCGCTCACTCAAACACTCGCTCACTCAAACACTCGCTCACTCAAACACTTGCTCACTCACAAACACTGTCTCTCACTCACAAACACTGTCTCTCACTCACAAACACTGTCTCTCACTCACAAACACTGTCTCTCACTCACGCTCACTCTCTCGCTCACTCTCTTGCTCACTCTCTTGCTCACTCTCTTGCTCACTCTCTCGCTCACTTTCTCGCTCACTCTCGCTCACTTGCTCACTCTCTCGCTCACTCTCTCACTCACGCTCTCTCTCACTCACTCTCTCGCGCTCACTCTCACGCGCTCACTCTCACTCACACACACTCACACTCACTCACTCACAAACACTGTCTCACTCTCTCGCTCACTCTCTCGCTCACTCCTCACTCACTCACTCCTCACTCACTCACTCCTCACTCTCGCTCACACTCACACTCACTCACACTCACAAACACTCATACACTCGCTCGCTCACTCTCGCTCGCTCACTCTCGCTCGCTCGCTCACTCTCGCTCGCTCACTCTCGCTCGCTCACTCTCACTCGCTCTCACTAACTCACAAACGCTGTTTCTCACACTCACTCATTCACTCACTCATTCACTCACTCATTCACTCGCTCATTCACTCACTCATTCTCTCTCATTCACTCACACTCACTCACACTCACTCTCTCTCACTCTCTCTCACTCTCTCTCACTCTCACTCACTCTCTCACTCTCACTCACTCACAAACACTGTCTCTCGCTCGCTCACTCGCTCACTCACAAACACTGTCTCTCACTCACTCTCACTCACTCACAAACTCTCACTCACTCACTCACTCACTCAGTCTCACTCACTCAGTCTCACTCACTCACGCTCACTCGCTCACTCAAACACTGTCTCTCACTCACAAACACTGTCTCTCACTCACAAACACTGTCTCTCACTCACGCTCACTCTCTCGCTCACTCTCTTGCTCACTCTCTCGCTCACTCTCTCGCTCACTTTCTCGCTCACTCTCTCGCTCACTTGCTCACTCTCTCGCTCACTCTCTCACTCACGCTCTCTCTCACTCACTCTCTCGCGCTCACTCTCACGCGCTCACTCTCACTCACACACACTCACACTCACTCACTCACAAACACTGTCTCACTCTCTCGCTCACTCTCTCGCTCACTCCTCACTAACTCACTCCTCACTCTCGCTCACACTCACACTCACTCACACTCACAAACACTCATACACTCGCTCGCTCGCTCACTCTCGCTCGCTCACTCTCGCTCGCTCACTCTCGCTCGCTCACTCTCGCTCGCTCACTCTCGCTCGCTCACTCTCGCTCGCTCACTCTCGCTCGCTCACTCTCGCTCGCTCTCACTAACTCACAAACGCTGTTTCTCACACTCACTCATTCACTCACTCATTCACTCACTCATTCACTCACTCATTCACTCACTCATTCACTCTCTCATTCACTCTCATTCACTCTCATTCACTCACACTCACTCACACTCACTCTCTCTCACTCTCTCTCACTCTCTCTCACTCTCTCTCACTCTCACTCACTCTCTCACTCTCACTCACTCACAAACACTGTCTCTCGCTCGCTCACTCGCTCACTCACAAACACTGTCTCTCACTCACTCTCACTCACTCACAAACTCTCACTCACTCACTCACTCACTCAGTCTCACTCACTCACGCTCACTCGCTCACTCACAAACACTGTCTCTCACTCACAAACACTGTCTCTCACTCACAAACACTGTCTCTCACTCACAAACACTGTCTCTCACTCACAAACACTGTCTCTCACTCACAAACACTGTCTCTCACTCTCTCGCTCACTCTCTCGCTCACTCTCTCGCTCACTCTCTCGCTCACTCTCTCGCTCAATATCTCGCTCACTCTCTCGCTCAATATCTCGCTCACGCTCGCTCACTCGCTCACTCACTCCTCACTCACTCCTCACTCTCGCTCACACTCACTCACACTCACAAACACTCATACACTCACTCGCTTGCTCACTCTCACTCGCTCACTCTCACTCGCACGCTCACTCGCTCTCGCTCGCTCACTCGCTCGCTCACACTCACTCACAAACACTGTTTCTCACTCACTCTCACTCATTCACTCACTCATTCACTCACTCATTCACTCACTCATTCACTCACTCATTCACTCACTCATTCTCACTCATTCTCTCACTCTCATTCTCACTCTCCTTCTCACTCACAAACACTGTCTCTCGCTCGCTCTCGCTCACTCGCTCACTCACACTCACTCACAAACACTGTCTCTCACTCACTCTCACTCATTCACTCATTCACTCACTCATTCACTCACTCATTCACTCACTCTCACACTCACTCTCACACTCACACTCACTCTCACTCTCACTCTCACAAACACTGTCTCTCGCTCACTCGCTCACTCACACTCACTCACAAACACTGTCTCTCACTCACTCTCACTCACTCATTCACTCTCACTCACAAACTCTCTCTCGCTCACTCGCTCACTCACTCACAAACACTATCTCTCACTCACAAACACTGTCTCGCTCACTCACTCGCTCGCTCACTCTCACTCGCTCACGCTCACACTCGCTCACGCTCACACTCGCTCACGCTTACACTCACTCACGCACACGCTCGCTCACGCTCACGCTCGCTCACACTCGCTCACTCTCACACACTTGCACGCTCACTCACTCACACTCGCACACTGTCACTCACACTCGCACACTGTCACTCACACTCGCACACTGTCACTCACACAAACACTCACACTCACACAAACACTCACACTCACTCACAAACACTCACACTCACAAACACTCACACTCACAAACACTCACACTCACAAACACTCACACTCACACTCACAAATGCTGTCCTTCACACTCACACTCATACACAGATACACACTCAGAAACACACACATTCTCACACTCACCCTCCATCACACACACACACACTCATACACACACTCATACACACACTCATACACACACTCATACACACACTCATACACACACTCACATAAACACTCACGCACACACTCACGCACACACTCACGCACACACTCACGCACACACTCACGCACACACTCACGCACACTCTCCTTCACACTCTCCTTCACACTCTCCTTCACACTCTCCTTCACACTCTCCTTCACACTCTCCTTCACACTCTCCTTCACACTCACACATGCACACACTCACTTACAAACACTCTCCTTCACACTCTCCTTCACATTCACACATGCGCTCACACACACGCTCACACTCACTCTCCTGCACACTCACTCACTCACTCACACTCACTCACTCTCATTCACTCACACTCACTCACACTCACTCACACTCACACTCTCTCTCACTCACACTCTCTCTCACTCACTTGATCACTCACTCACTCACACTCTCACTCGCTCACTCACTCACTCTCACTCACTCACACTCTCACTCTCTCTCTCTCTCTCACTCACTCACTCACTCACTCTCACTCTCACTCACTCACTCACTCACTCACTCACTCACTCACTCACTCACTCTCACACTCTCACACTCTCACACTCTCACTCTCACTCTCACTCTCACTCGCTCACTCGCTCACTCACTCACTCTCTCTCTCTCTCTCTCTCTCTCTCTCTCTCTCTCTCTCTCTCTCTCACACTCTCTCTCTCTCACACACTCTCTCTCTCACACTCTCTCACTCTCTCTCTCTCTCACTCACTCTCACTCTCACTCTCACTCTCACTCTCGCTCACACTCGCTCACACTCGCTCACACTCGCTCACACTCGCTCACTCTCGCTCACACTCGCTCACACTCGCTCACTCTCGCTCACTCTCGCTCATTCTCGCTCACTCTCACTCACTCACAAACACTGTCTCTCACACTCACTCACTCACTCACTCAGACTCTCACTCACTCACAAACACTGTCTCTCACTCACGCTCACTCACTCACTCATTCACTCTCACTCACAAACACTGTCACTCACTCACTCACTCACACTCACAAACACTCTCACTCACTCACTCACGCTCTCTCTCACTCACGCTCTCTCTCACTCACGCTCTCTCTCACTCACGCTCTCTCTCACTCACGCTCTCTCTCACTCACGCTCTCTCTCACTCACGCTCTCTCTCACTCTCTCACTCTCTCACTCTCACGCGCTCACTCTCACTCACACTCTCTCTCACTCACTCTCTCTCGCTCACTCTCACTCTCACGCACTCACTCTCACTCACACACACTCACACACTCACTCACAAACACTGTCTCACTCTCTCGCTCACTCTCTCGCTCACTCTCTCGCTCACTCTCTCGCTCACTCTCTCGCTCACTCTCTCGCTCACTCTCTCGCTCACTCTCTCGCTCACTCTCTTGCTCTCACTCTCTCGCTCACTCTCTTGCTCTCACTCTCTCGCTCACTCGCTCACTCACAAACACTGTCTCTCACTCACACTCACTCACAAACTCTCACTCACAAACTCTCACTCGCTCACTCGCTCACTCGCTCACTCTCACTCGCTCACTCTCACTCGCTCACTCTCACTCGCTCACTCTCACTCGCTCACTCTCACTCGCTCACTCTCACTCGCTCACTCTCACTCGCTCACTCAAACACTCAAACACTATCTCTCACTCAAACACTATCTCTCACTCAAACACTGTCTCTCACTCAAACACTGTCTCTCACTCACAAACACTGTCTCTCACTCACAAACACTGTCTCTCACTCACAAACACTGTCTCTCACTCACAAACACTGTCTCTCACTCACAAACACTGTCTCTCACTCACAAACACTGTCTCTCACTCTCTTGCTCACTCTCTCGCTCACTCTCTCGCTCACTCTCTCGCTCACTCTCTCGCTCACTCTCTCGCTCACTCTCTCGCTCACCTCGCTCACTCACTCCTCACTCACTTACTCCTCACTCTCGCTCACACTCACACTCACTCACTCACTCACACTCACAAACACTCATACACCTCGCTCGCTCGCTCACTCTCACTCGCTCACTCTCACTCGCTCACTCTCACTCGCTCACTCTCACTCGCTCACTCTCTCTCGCTCACTCTCTCGCTCACTCTCTCGCTCACTCTCTTGCTCTCACTCTCTCGCTCACTCTCTTGCTCTCACTCTCTCGCTCTCACTCACTCACAAACACTGTTTCTCACTCACTCTCACTCTCATTCTCACTCACAAACACTGTCTCTCGCTCGCTCTCTCGCTCACTCGCTCACTCACAAACACTGTCTCTCACTCACACTCACTCACAAACGCTCACTCGCTCACTCTCACTCGCTCACTCGCTCACTCTCACTCGCTCACTCTCGCTCACTCTCACTCGCTCACTCTCACTCGCTCACTCTCACTCGCTCACTCTCACTCGCTCACTCTCACTCGCTCACTCTCACTCGCTCACTCAAACACTCAAACACTATCTCTCACTCAAACACTATCTCTCACTCAAACACTGTTTCTCACTCACAAACACTGTCTCTCACTCACAAACACTGTCTCTCACTCACAAACACTGTCTCTCACTCACAAACACTGTCTCTCACTCACAAACACTGTCTCTCACTCACAAACACTGTCTCTCACTCTCTCGCTCACTCTCTCGCTCACTCTCTCGCTCGCTCTCTCGCTCGCTCTCTCGCTCGCTCACTCGCTCGCTCACTCGCTCGCTCACTCACTCGCTCACTCACTTACTCCTCACTCTCGCTCACACTCACACTCACTCACTCACACTCACAAACACTCATACACCTCGCTCGCTCACTCTCACTCTCTCACTCGCTCACTCTCACTCGCTCACTCTCACTCAAACACTCTCACTCAAACACTGTTTCTCACTCACTCACTCACTCATTCACTCTCATTCACTCTTCACTCTCATTCACTCTCATTCACTCTCATTCACTCACTCTCACTCTCACTCTCACTCACTCTCTCACTCTCACTCACTCACAAACACTGTCTCTCGCTCCTCTCTCGCTCAGTCGCTCACTCACAAACACTGTCTCTCACTCACTCTCACTCACTCACAAACTCTCACTCACTCTCTTGCTCACTCTCTCGCTCACTCTCGCTCACTCACTCACTCACTCACACTCACTCACTCACTCAGTCTCACTCAGTCTCGCTCACTCGCCCACGCTCGCCCACGCTCGCACTCGCGCACACTCGCCCTCGCGCACACTCGCCCTCGCGCACACTCACTCACTCATTCACTCTCACTCACAAACACTGTCACTCACTCACTCACTCACACTCACAAACACTCTCACTCACTCACTCACGCTCTCTCTCACTCACGCTCTCTCTCACTCACGCTCTCTCTCACTCACGCTCTCTCTCACTCACGCTCTCTCTCACTCACGCTCTCTCTCACTCACGCTCTCTCTCACTCTCTCACTCTCTCACTCTCTCACTCTCTCACTCTCACGCGCTCACTCTCACTCACACTCTCTCTCACTCACTCTCTCTCGCTCACTCTCACTCTCACGCACTCACTCTCACTCACACACACTCACACACTCACTCACAAACACTGTCTCACTCTCTCGCTCACTCTCTCGCTCACTCTCTCGCTCACTCTCTCGCTCACTCTCTCGCTCACTCTCTCGCTCACTCTCTCGCTCACTCTCTCGCTCACTCTCTCGCTCACTCTCTTGCTCTCACTCTCTCGCTCACTCTCTTGCTCTCACTCTCTCGCTCACTCGCTCACTCACAAACACTGTCTCTCACTCACACTCACTCACAAACTCTCACTCACAAACTCTCACTCGCTCACTCGCTCACTCGCTCACTCTCACTCGCTCACTCTCACTCGCTCACTCTCACTCGCTCACTCTCACTCGCTCACTCTCACTCGCTCACTCTCACTCGCTCACTCTCACTCGCTCACTCTCACTCGCTCACTCAAACACTCAAACACTATCTCTCACTCAAACACTATCTCTCACTCAAACACTGTCTCTCACTCAAACACTGTCTCTCACTCACAAACACTGTCTCTCACTCACAAACACTGTCTCTCACTCACAAACACTGTCTCTCACTCACAAACACTGTCTCTCACTCACAAACACTGTCTCTCACTCTCTTGCTCACTCTCTCGCTCACTCTCTCGCTCACTCTCTCGCTCACTCTCTCGCTCACTCTCTCGCTCACTCTCTCGCTCACTCTCTCGCTCACATCGCTCACTCACTCCTCACTCACTTACTCCTCACTCTCGCTCACACTCACACTCACTCACTCACTCACACTCACAAACACTCATACACCTCGCTCGCTCGCTCACTCTCACTCGCTCACTCTCACTCGCTCACTCTCACTCGCTCACTCTCACTCGCTCACTCTCTCTCGCTCACTCTCTCGCTCACTCTCTTGCTCTCACTCTCTCGCTCACTCTCTTGCTCTCACTCTCTCGCTCTCACTCACTCACAAACACTGTTTCTCACTCACTCTCACTCTCATTCTCACTCACAAACACTGTCTCTCGCTCGCTCTCTCGCTCACTCGCTCACTCACAAACACTGTCTCTCACTCACACTCACTCACAAACGCTCACTCGCTCACTCTCACTCGCTCACTCGCTCACTCTCACTCGCTCACTCGCTCACTCTCACTCGCTCACTCTCACTCGCTCACTCTCACTCGCTCACTCTCACTCGCTCACTCTCACTCGCTCACTCTCACTCGCTCACTCAAACACTCAAACACTATCTCTCACTCAAACACTGTTTCTCACTCACAAACACTGTCTCTCACTCACAAACACTGTCTCTCACTCACAAACACTGTCTCTCACTCACAAACACTGTCTCTCACTCACAAACACTGTCTCTCACTCACAAACACTGTCTCTCACTCTCTCGCTCACTCTCTCGCTCACTCTCTCGCTCGCTCTCTCGCTCGCTCTCTCGCTCGCTCTCTCGCTCGCTCACTCGCTCGCTCACTCGCTCGCTCACTCACTCGCTCACTCACTTACTCCTCACTCTCGCTCACACTCA
>NW_027142217.1:5000-7500 GCF_036365525.1 Heterodontus francisci | reverse complement strand
ACACTCACTCACTCACTCACGCTCTCTCTCACGCTCGCTCACACCCGCTCACACTCGCTCACTCTCGCTCATTCTTACTCACTCTCACTCACTCAAACACAAACACTGTCTCTCACACTCACTCACTCACTCACTCAGACTCTCACTCACTCACAAACACTGTCTCTCACTCACGCTCACTCACTCACTCATTCACTCTCACTCACAAACACTGTCACTCACTCACTCACACTCACAAACACTCTCACTCACTCACGCTCTCTCTCACTCACGCTCTCTCTCACTCACGCTCTCTCTCGCTCACTCTCACGCGCTCACTCTCACTCACACACACTCACACTCACTCACTCACAAACACTGTCTCACTCTCTCGCTCACTCTCTTGCTCACTCTCTTGCTCTCACTCACTCACAAACACTGTTTCTCACTCTCACTCACTCACACTCACTCTCTCTCACTCTCACTCTCACTCTCACTCTCACTCACTCTCTCACTCTCACTCACTCACAAACACTGTCTCTCGCTCGCTCTCTCGCTCACTCGCTCACTCACAAACACTGTCTCTCACTCACACTCACTCACAAACTCTCACTCACAAACTCTCACTCACAAACTCTCACTCACAAACTCTCACTCACAAACTCTCACTCACAAACTCTCACTCACAAACTCTCACTCACAAACTCTCACTCACTCACTCTCACTCACTCTCACTCACTCTCACTCACTCTCACTCACTCTCACTCACTCACTCTCACTCACGCTCACTCGCTCACTCAAACACTCGCTCACTCAAACACTCGCTCACTCAAACACTCGCTCACTCAAACACTCGCTCACTCAAACACTGTCTCTCACTCACAAACACTGTCTCTCACTCACAAACACTGTCTCTCACTCACAAACACTGTCTCTCACTCACGCTCACTCTCTCGCTCACTCTCTTGCTCACTCTCTTGCTCACTCTCTCGCTCACTTTCTCTCTCACTCTCTCGCTCACTTGCTCACTCTCTCGCTCACTCTCTCACTCACGCTCTCTCTCACTCACTCTCTCGCGCTCACTCTCACGCGCTCACTCTCACTCACACACACTCACACTCACTCACTCACAAACACTGTCTCACTCTCTCGCTCACTCTCTTGCTCACTCTCTTGCTCTCACTCACTCACAAACACTGTTTCTCACTCTCACTCACTCACACTCACTCTCTCTCACTCTCACTCTCACTCTCACTCACTCTCTCACTCTCACTCACTCACAAACACTGTCTCTCGCTCGCTCTCTCGCTCACTTCGCTCACTCACAAACACTGTCTCTCACTCACACTCACTCACAAACTCTCACTCACAAACTCTCACTCACAAACTCTCACTCACAAACTCTCACTCACAAACTCTCACTCACTCACTCTCACTCACTCACTCTTACTCACTCACTCTCACTCACTCTCACTCACTCACGCTCACTCGCTCACTCAAACACTCGCTCACTCAAACACTCGCTCACTCAAACACTCGCTCACTCAAACACTCGCTCACTCAAACACTTGCTCACTCACAAACACTGTCTCTCACTCACAAACACTGTCTCTCACTCACAAACACTGTCTCTCACTCACGCTCACTCTCTCGCTCACTCTCTTGCTCACTCTCTTGCTCACTCTCTCGCTCACTTTCTCGCTCACTCTCTCACTCTCTCGCTCACTTGCTCACTCTCGCTCACTCTCTCACTCAAGCTCTCTCTCACTCACTCTCTCGCGCTCACTCTCACGCGCTCACTCTCACTCACACACACTCACACTCACTCACTCACAAACACTGTCTCACTCTCTCGCTCACTCTCTCGCTCACTCCTCACTCACTCACTCCTCACTCTCGCTCACACTCACACTCACTCACACTCACAAACACTCATACACTCGCTCGCTCACTCTCGCTCGCTCACTCTCGCTCGCTCGCTCACTCTCGCTCGCTCACTCTCGCTCGCTCACTCTCACTCGCTCTCACTAACTCACAAACGCTGTTTCTCACACTCACTCATTCACTCACTCATTCACTCACTCATTCACTCACTCATTCACTCACTCATTCACTCACTCATTCTCTCTCATTCACTCACACTCACTCACACTCACTCTCTCTCACTCTCTCTCACTCTCTCTCACTCTCTCTCACTCTCTCTCACTCTCACTCACTCTCTCACTCTCACTCACAAACACTGTCTCTCGCTCGCTCACTCGCTCACTCACAAACACTGTCTCTCACTCACTCTCACTCACTCACAAACTCTCACTCACTCACTCACTCACTCAGTCTCACTCACTCACGCTCACTCGCTCACTCAAACACTGTCTCTCACTCACAAACACTGTCTCTCACTCACAAACACTGTCTCTCACTCACAAACACTCTCTCGCTCACTCTCTTGCTCACTCTCTTGCTCACTCTCTCGCTCACTTTCTCGCTCACTCTCTCGCTCACTTGCTCACTCTCTCGCTCA
>NW_027142216.1:0-26917 GCF_036365525.1 Heterodontus francisci | reverse complement strand
CAGCAACGCAACAATGACCAGATCATCTGTTTTCTTAATGATGCCACTTGAAGGATAAGTATTGGCCCAGGACACCGGGGAGAACCCCCCTGCTCTTCTTTGGAATAGTGCCGCCTGGGATCTTTCTCACCCACCCGAGAGGGCAAACACGGCCTTGGTTTAACGCCTCATCTGAAAGACGGCATCTCCGACAGTGCAGTGTCAGTCTGGAGGGATGGGTTGCACGATCCCTCATCAACTCCATTCTCACCAGCTTCCAGTCACCAACGCCTCAAATTTAAAATCCTTCAACCTCGTGTTTAATACCCTCACAAATGGAATGTTGGTCTTAATCTCAAGCAGGCTGCAATACAAAAGGGTGAAAATTATGGTGCTTGAACGAGGGTCCTGGCATCAGAAAAGGGAGACATTCCACCCCCCCCTTCCCCCGCCCTTACTGTCTCCCACCTCCCCCGTGACCGAAACCCCGTGGGACCTCTCCCGCCCGTGACTACCTTGAGCCTCCGTGGGGTGGGGGCGCTGCAGCTGCCGGCCTCTGATTGGCTGGCAGCTCTCCAAGTGGCGGGACGTCCAGTGATGGGGTCCTAAATCCTATGGAACGCCCGCCGCTGTTTACTTAAGTGCCTGATTGGAACTAAATTCGGTGGGCCTTCTGGAAAAGAGTTATCTTGGCATCAATTTCCCCGATGTTGAAACCCCGACTGCCAGCATAAAATTCCCCCCAAGGGGGCATAAATTAGAGCTAGGTCATTCAGGGTTGAATCAGGAAGTACTTCTTCACACAAAGGGGAGTGGGAATGTGGAACCCTCTCCCCTAAAGGGCTATGGCTGCTGGGAGGGGTCAATTGAAATTTTCAAGCCCGAGATTGATAGATTTTTGTTAGGCAAGTAGTGTGGAGCAAAGACGAGTAAATAGAGTTGAGGTACAGATCAGCCATGATATATTTCAATGGTGGTATAGGCTCGAGGGGCTGAATGGCCGCTTTATGTTGCCTCCCTACCTCTTCATCCCCCTTCTCCTCCTTCCAAATGATCTGATCCCGGACAGGATCGGTGGAAAAAACAGCCCACGATAGGAAACAAAAACAAAATAATGCTGGGAATACTCAGCAGGTCAGGCGGCATCTGTGGAGAGAAAACCTGTAAAATGCCTAGTCAAAAGATGAGTTCCTGGAGTTTGTGTTGAGCTTCACTGGAAGACTGCAGCAGGTCAAGAACAGAAAAATCAGGTTGGGAGCAAGGTGGAAGATTGAGGTGCCATAGGAAAGGGGGAAGGTGTTGGGGGTGACTGAGCAGACCAGGGTGTCATGGAGGGATTGGTACCTTTGGAATGCTGAAAGGGAAAGAGAGGGGAAGATGCGTTGGGTGGTGGCATCACGCTGGAGGTGACGGAAATGGCAGAGGTTGATCCATTGAATGCGGAGGCTGGTTGGGGGGGGGATATGGGGTGGGGGAAGGTGAGGACAAGGGGAACCGGATCATGGTTCAGGGAGGGAGGGGAAGGAGTGAGAGCAAAAGCGTGTGAAATAGATGGGACACGGTGGAGGGCCCTGTCGACCACAGTGCGAAAGGTCAGAATTCCAGAATCAAGAGAGATGTAAACAGAACTTTGGTTTCTTAACTAACCATTAGTTAAACATTAACCCCACCCCGTGACACATCTGTTTGCGGCAGGTCTAAAGAATGCTTTGCAAGGAAATTACTAGGAAACTGACCAATGCATAGGGTTTTCACTTGGCAGGGTACCTGCCTGTATAAAACAATCCTGCTTGTCACAGCTATAAACAATGAGTCATTGGCCCAAGCTCTGAAACTTTGTAGATTAAGAATGCAGACAGCCCCAGAAATTAGACTGTGTGAGGTCTCAGATCGGCCGTGTGGTGCATTGTGATCTACGTCTGGGCTTTGTCTCACTCCCCAGCCCCTGTGCCTGGCACCTGTCTGGTGACTGTCTCACTCCCTCGCTCCTGTGTCTGGTTTCTATCTCACTCCCCAGTCCCTGTGTCTGGCGTTTGCCTCACTCCCCAGCCCCTGTGTCTGGTGTCTATCTCATTCCCCAGCCCCTGTGTCAGGTGTCTGTGTCACTCCCTAGCCCTTGTGTGCTGCATCTGGAGTCTGTCTTACCCTCTGGCTGCTGAGAGCTGTGTTCGGAGTCTGTCTTAACTACCCCCATGTGCTGCGTCTGGTGTATGCTGTCTGTCTCACTCCACAGCCCCTGAATGTGTGAGGTCTCACTCACTTCCCAGCTGCCCTCTGAGCTGTGTATATTCCATGTAAACAGTGAGTTCTCTCTCTGGCTTTCTCTGTGCAAGGGTTAATGCAAGTCTAAGCAGAAAATACTGTCTATTGTATTTTCCATAAAAGTCACTGTGTGATTAAAAATAATGACTGGCACTTTCCACTTTTGGACTTCGGATTTGCTGTGCTGAGAAAACTTTTTTTTAAAAAACCATGTCAATTTCTAGATTGGAAGCCCAGCCATCACTTTAAATGTCCATTCCCTCCACCATGAGTGTGCACCATCTATGGAATCCCCCACTCTACTTTGAATTGTGCCATGGGATGTTTTATGCCCATCAGAGAGGGCAGCTGGGGGTCTTGGTTTAGTGTCTTATCTGGAAGATGGCACCACTGATAATGCAGCACTCCCCCAGTTATCAGCCTGATGCTTAAGCTCCGGGGGGTGGAATTTGAATCTACAGCCTTCTGCCGAAAGGCAAGGGTGCTGCCTGCTAACCAGGGCTAGAGTGGAATGGTCAAGGAAAGGGTTGGTGGGGTGTGGCAACAAGTGGAGGAGATCGTGAGCGTGAAAACGGGAAAGATGACAAAGTGCTAGGTGAGTTAATTGGGAATAGCGTCCGAGTCAGCAACGGCAGCTCGGTGTCCTTGCGGGACTTTTCCCGGTGGGATCCAAATGGAGCGGTCCCCTCTCCATTGTGAAAAACGACTGAACGAGGGAGAAGCACTGGATCGCAAAGGGTTAAACTTGTGAATAGTTTCGATAGATTAAATAAAGAGTCAATAGCCCAGAGGCCACAGATCTAATGTGATTGGTGAAAGAACCAGAGGTGCTATGAGGAAAAACCTTTTTACGTGGTGAGTGTTTAGGATTTGGAATGCGCTGCCTGAGAGTGTGGTAGTTGCAGATTCAACAGTAGCTTTCAAAAGGGAATTGGATCAATACTTGAAAAAGAAAAAAATTGCAGGGATAAGGAGAAAGTGTGGCGGGGAGCGAGACAAGCTAGATTGCTCTTTGAAAGAGCTAGTGCAGAGTCGTGGGGCCGAGTGGCCGACCTTTGCACTGTACTGCTCTGAGATTCGATGAAAGCTGACTCGAGCATGAAATAAGCAGTCACTTTCTGATGCTCAGCTCCTGAAACCTAGCCAACCCTTTCCCACATATCACCTTGAAACAACAGCAGAGTCATGGCTGACTAACATCAATCCTTTTTATAAAGTGTTTACTGTTATGTTTTTCACTCAGGCTAGGCTGTGGAGTGGATGACTCACCAGAGCTGTTGTACAGAGATAGGCATATTTTCCGTCCCTGTTTTGCTGAGCTCCAGAATCATGCGGAATATTTCTTGTTGCGCAGCTATCTTACTGGTGCTGAACAAGGAATTTTCATCCCTTCCCATCAATCTTTCCTCCCGAGCATTAGGATGTGCAAGAGCGTTCAACTTCATCCTATTTGGGTAAATCCTTGAGGGGCAAAAGTTCACAGGGCTACGGGGAAAGAGCAGGGGAGTGGGATTAATTAGTTCCCTCCACCAAAGAGCCAGAACAGGCACAATAGGCCGAATGGCCTCCTCCTGTGCAGAATGATCCTATGATATTGAGGGAAATCTTCAATTGCTCCTATCACAGCGTCTAAGTGCCCCTTTTTGTGGTAGTGTTGAGGTTAATGTACTGGAGTGGCAACCTTGGATGAGTAATCTGGACAGCATTGCTGAAAACAGAGTCATTTTGTCAAAGCTTTTCGTCTTGCACTCATCAGGACAACTCGCAAGAATACCAATGTGAGGGAAAGCAACAAATTCATACTGCATGAGAAGAGAGTGGTGATTGGTTGGCAAGTGGACTCTGATTGGTAGAGGTGTTGCCATGGAGAATGCACCAGTTTATGGTGACTGACAGTTAACTGCCAAGCTTTGTTTGAAATTTAAACCAGGCAGCTTAACTCTGATTGGTCAAGGCATTGCCCCGAGGAATGAAGCAGTGAATGGCTGTTTAGCTGAAACAGGCACAATGTGTGTACATGTTCTTTCTGTCAATCTAGAGTGTGTGAGTTTGGGAGTTTGAATTATGTTTAAAATAAAAACAAAAATTGAAAAAGAAACTAGTGTTGATTCAAGAGAAGCTGTTGGATTGTTGTAATCTGCTGTCCTTATCCATGCTGGTCTCCATATTTTATTAAGGCCCTGGAGAAGGTGCAAAAAAGACATGAGAGGATCAGGAAAGATTGAACAGGCTGGGGTTCATTTCTCTAGAAAAGAGAAGGCTGAGGGGATGATTTGATCGAGATCTTTAAGATTATGAAAGGGTTTGATAGGGGTAGACACAGAGAAGACGTTTTCACTTGTAGCCATAATCAGAATGGGGAGACCATAAATATAAGATAGTTACTAAGAAATCCAATAAGGAATTCAGCAGAAACTTCTTTACCCAGAGAGTGGTAAGAATGTGGAACTCACTACCACAGGGAGTGGTTGAGGTAAATAGCACAGATAGTGTCAGGCGTCCGCTATGTGTCAGTGGGAGCACTCTCACCTCTGAGTGAGAAGGTTTAAGTCCTGTTCGAGGGAAGTGAGCACAAAAATCTAGGCTGACACCCCAGCACAGTGAGGGAGTCCTGCACTATTGGAGGAGCTGTCTTTTGGGTAAGATGTTAAGCCAGGGGCCCGTCTGCCCTCTAAGGTGGGTGTAAAAGATCCTATGGTACTCTTTCAAAGAAGATCAGTGAAATTATGCCTCAATCAATATCGCAAAAAGTCATTACCACATCGCTCTTTGTGGGATCTTGCTGTGCGCAAATTGGCTGCTGCGTTTCCTACATTACAACAGTGACTGCACTTCAAAAAGTACTTCATTGGCTGTAAAGTGCTTCGGGGCATCCTGAGGTTATATAAGGTGCTATATAAATGCAAGTCTACCCTTTTCTTTTAGATGGATTTAAGGGGAGGGTAGCTAAACAAAAAACAGAAGGATTATGGCGATGAGGTGAAATGCAGAGGGCCCGGGAGGAGGCTCCTGTGGAGTTGGGCCGAATGGCCTGTTTTCTGTCCTGTAAAATGCGGCCTAACCACAGCTTGCTGAGATTTGACTGGCTGCCAGATTGCTTGCAGGGCTGACAGATGGAGAAGTTCACAGACTGAGCAAATATCAACTGCACACAGCAAGTGTTGGCCAAACAATTGGAGGATTCCTCAGTGCCGCAGAACAGCGGAGCGCCTTTTGGGAAGATGCCAACTGTTTCGGTTGTTATGGTAACCAGTTACTGGTAAGCAGCGATCAAAGAGAGAGAGTTGGGGCCATTAGTGGGACCAGCTGTTGAGCTGCTGCTCACCTCAAACGCTTTGAAGTCCTTGCTATACCTCGGGCGTGACTTCTCGGCCCAGCTTTTATTTCCCTCACCATTCCATTCCCACCACCATTCTCTCTTGAAAGTTTTGGCTCGTACTGAGACCCCATAAGCCACCGGAGTAGGCCATTCAGCCTCTTGTGCCTGCTCCACTGTTCAATTAGAATATGGCTGATACCTCAAGGAATAAATTTGGCCTACATCCCTCAATATCCTTATCTAACACAATTCCGCCTATCTCAGCCTTAAATGCTCCAATTGGACCCTTGGAATCTGTTCCCGCATGTGGTAGGAGTACAAAGTCAGAATTTTTATCCTTGTTTTCAATCCCTTCCTCTCCCCTTGTCCCTCCCTATCTCTTCAACCTCCTTCAACCCTACATCCCTCCAAGATCTCTGCTCTTCTTCAATTCTGGCCTCTTGCGCATCTCCAATTTTAGTTGTTCCACCAGTGGCGGCCATGCCTTCAGCTGCCTGGGCCCCTAAGCTCTGGAATTCCCTCCCTAAACCTCTCCGCCTCTCTCTCTCCTCCTTTTAAGATGCTTCTTAAAACCGACCTTCTTGACCAAGCTTTGGGTCACCTGTCCTAATGTCTCTTTCTGTGGCTCAGTGTCAGAACTTGGTTTGATAACGCTCCTGTGAAGTGCCTTGGGATGTTTTACTCTGTTAAAGGTGCTATGTAAATGCAAGTTATTGTTGTTGACAAACCACCACTGTGCGTTTCCAGTGTTTTTGTATTTTGGTTCGAATGCCCCAAAATCAGTACACAAATTTGTATTTAAAACAATAAACTGCTTCACATAAAGCCAAACACCACATCAAACTAGTCGGGTTAAAAATGTTGTTGTGTGGACCGGTTGCAGATTCGGGCCTTGTATTGCCCTGTGTGTCGAAGATTAAAGGGTGATCTAACTGAGGAGTTTAAGATGATTAAGGAATTTCAATGGGTAGATAGAGAGAAACTATTTCCAGTGGTGGGGGGAGTCCAGAACAAGGGGGCAGAACCTTAAATTTAGAGCCAGGCCGTTCAGGGGTGATGTCAGGAAGCCCTTCTTCACACAAAGGGGAGTGGGAATCTGGAACTCCCCCCCAAAAAGCTGTCGAGGCTAGAGGTCAATTGGAAATTTCAAAACTGAGATGGATAGATTTTTGCTTGGCATGGGGATTGAAGGCTGTGGAACCAAGGTGCGTAGATGGAGTTAAGATACAGATCAGCCAGGATCTGACTGAATGGTGCAACAGGCTCGAGGAGCTGAATGGCCTCCTCCTGTCACCATGTTTCCTATGGACTCTGACTTGGGAATTCAAGGTACAAACAGAAAGATGAGCCTCTATTCCTCAGTTTGGTAGGTGCTAAATAGCCCCGAGCTGCAAACAATTAGAATTTTTAACACAGCTTAATGGAGCAATGCAGCTTCTTAATGACTGTGTGAGTCACTCTGCAGCAGCCATAGTTACTGTGCTGACTGAACTCCCAGCTCAGAGCTCCTCCAATGGGTCTGTCAAAGCTCTCTACCCTGCTATTGTATTTAGCGTCAGTTCAAAGTTCTCATCCTTTGTGTTTAAGCATTCTCCCGAAGTCATGATGCTATATAAATCCCCCGTCCTCTAAGCAGACTTATGTTAGATGGGGTGCTCAGTCTTATATGAGTGGTTAGATTGGGTTTTTACGAACATACATACAAACGTGCGAATGAGGAGCAGGAGTAGGCTATTCGGCTCCTCGAGCTTGTTCCGCCATTCTATAAGATCATGGCTGATCTGTTTGTGGACTCAACTCCACTTTCCTGCCTACTCCCTATACCCTTGACTCCCTTGTATGTAAAGAATCTATCCACCTCTGCCTTAAAAACATTCAATTGCCTCCAGTGGTCTCTAGAGAAGAGACTTCCACAGACTCGTGACCATCTGAGAGAAAAAATGTCTCCTTATCTCTGTCTTAAATGGTAGACCCCTTATTTTTAAACTGTGCCCCCTAGTTCCCGTCTCTCCCACAAGGTGAAACATCCTTTCAACATCCAACCTGTCAAGTCCCCTCAGGATCTTATATGTTTCAATGAGATCACCTCTCATCCTTCTAAACTCCAATGAATACGGGCCCAATCTGTCAAACCTTTCCTCATACGATAACCCTCTCAGCAATTTATCTTTACATGTCTCATTCGATGGAATATTTTGTCTTACAGCCTCTTGCTTGGCAAATCTTATACCGTTCACCTGTTATCCATTTTTCCTATCTTGTCCAGTGCCTTCCAATTCTGTCAATACTATAAACCGTCTGCCACTCATTCAATCATACATTCATTCTCTCATTCAACTCACCCCCTACTTTGGTTTCACCTGCAAATTTGTCAAGCTGTAGAGATAATTATTGCAGTGTCTGTATTATATTAGCATCATGTATTTCTCCCAATAGTCTCTTCTTTAACTCCCAGTGGTGCAGTATCTCATCCCCAGTGTAAAGACACTTCCCCGAAACTGTCTCCTCACTCACGCAGTGACAATTTTGAATGAATGAATGAACCTTGTCACTGACTCGGCAACTGGAGATAATGATCTCTGCTCCAGCGAGCAAAGTGTCAGCATCTCCAATCTCTTACAGCCTCTATTGAGAGACAACAATCACTCATCATTTCACACAACCCAACACATTTAATGTTAAATTCAGCTCCAACAGCAGCACCAGATTTCAATTAAGCCACTTCCGTCAGAACAACGTTTTCTAATATCTCATTAACTCAATCGCCGTCACCACTAATTAATTAATTAATGCATCTGGTTGAAAATCCCCTTTTCCCATCTGCTTCACCTGTCCATCAGATCTGTTGCTTCCTCCTATTATCCTTCTAAACTCTAATATTTTTGCATTTCTTTACTCGATTCATAACATCAAGCTCGCTCCCTATCTTCCAGCACTTTTTCGGGGTTCATCTTTGCACTCATTGAAGTGAGAGGAGTTTTTTCATTTTAGGCACTCACTGCCTTGTCAAACACTCCCAGGGCAAGTACAGCACCTGGTGCGGAGGGGCATGGGCCGGCAGGAGGATCTCCTCGTCGGTCTGCTCCTGACCTGGCCAAGGTGGCAATTCACTGGTCGGGGGGTCCGTCGGGGGGTCCGTCCTCCCCGATTGCCTGCCCCTCTTCCGCGGTTACGTTCGCGCCCGGGTGTCCCTGGAGAAGGAGCATGCGGTGTCCGCCGGTACGCTTGAGGCCTTCCGCGACCGGTGGGCACCGCAGGGACTGGAGTGCATTGTCGACGCCGAGAATGGCATTTTAATATGAGTTTTTTGTTTATTTCTGTTTTTAATAAAGTTATTTTAAAAATATAAGTATGTATATAAAGGGGGCCTGAGCAATTAGAATTAGAATTAGAACATTACAGCGCAGTACAGGCCCTTCGGCCCTCGATGTTGCGCTGACCTGTGAAACCATCTGACCTACACTATTCCATTTTCATCCATATGTCTATCCAATGACCACTTAAATGCCCTTAAAGTTGGCGAGTCTACTACTGTTGCAGGCAGGGCGTTCCACGCCCCTACTACTCTCTGAGTAAAGAAACTACCTCTAACATCTGTCCTATATCTATCACCCCTCAACTTAAAGCTATGTCCCCTCGTGTTTGCCATCACCATCCGAGGAAAAAGACTCTCACTATCCACCCTATCTAACCCTCTGATTATCTTATATGTCTCTATTAAGTCACCTCTCCTCCTCCTTCTCTCCAACGAAAACAACCTCAAGTCCCTCAGCCTTTCCTCGTAAGACCTTCCCTCCATACCAGGCAACATCCTAGTAAATCTCCTCTGCACCCTTTCCATAGCTTCCACATCCTTCCTATAATGCGGTGACCAGAACTGCATGCAATACTCCAGGTGCGGTCTCACCAGAGTTTTGTACAGCTGCAGCATGACATCGTGGCTCCGAAACTCGATCCCCCTACTAATAAAAGCTAACACACCATATGCCTTCTTAACAGCCCTATTAACCTGGGTAGCAACCTTCAGGGATTTATGCACCTGGACACCAAGATCTCTCTGTTCATCTACACTACCAAGAATCTTCCCATTAGCCCAGTACTCTGCATTCCTGTTACTCCTTCCAAAGTGAATTACCTCACACTTTTCCGCATTAAACTCCATTTGCCATCTCTCAGCCCAGCTCTGCAGCCTATCTATGTCCCTCTGTACCCTACAACATCCTTCGGCACTATCCACAACTCCACCGACCTTAGTGTCATCCGCAAATTTACTAACCCACCCTTCTACACCCTCTTCCAGGTCATTTATAAAAATGACAAACAGCAGTGGACCCAAAACAGATCCTTGCGGTACACCACTAGTAACTAAACTCCAGGATGAACATTTGCCATCAACCACCACCCTCTGTCTTCTTTCAGCTAGCCAATTTCTGATCCAAAACTCTAAATCACCTTCAACCCCATACTTCCGTATTTTCTGCAATAGCCTACCATGGGGAACCTTATCAAACGCCTTACTGAAATCCATATACACCACATCCACTGCTTTACCCTCATCCACCTGTTTGGTCACCTTCTCGAAAAACTCAATAAGGTTTGTGAGGCACGACCTACCCGTCACAAAACCATGCTGACTATCGCTAATGAACTTATTCTTTTCAAGATGATTATACATCCTGTCTCTTATAACCTTTTCCAACATTTTACCCACAACCGAAGTAAGGCTCACAGGTCTATAATTACCAGGGCTGTCTCTACTCCCCTTCTTGAACAAGGGGACAACATTTGCTATCCTCCAGTCTTCCGGCACTATTCCTGTCGACAATGACGACATAAAGATCAAGGACAAAGGCTCTGCAATCTCCTCCCTAGCTTCCCAGAGAATCCTAGGATAAATCCCATCTGGCCCAGGGGACTTATCTATTTTCACACTTTCCAAAATTGATAACACCTCCTCCTTGTGAACCTCAATCCCATCTAGCCTCGTAGCCTGAATCTCAGTATTCTCCTCGACAACATTTTCTTTCTCTACTGTAAAGAAAGGCCTCCTCGACATGAAGAATATAAAAGGGGCCTGGGGTATAAAGGCCACAAAAGAAAAAAGAAGAAAAAAAAAAAACGGGGTTCGAAACAGAGTAAAGCTCCCTCTACACTGTCCCCATCAGACACTCCCAGGCCAGGTACAGCACGGGGTCAGATACAGAGTAAAGCTCCCTCTACACTGTCCCCATCAGACACTCCCAGGACAGGTACAGCACGGGGTTAGATACAGAGTAAAGCTCCCTCTGCACTGTCCCCATCAGACACTCCCAGGACAGGTACAGCACGGGGTTAGATACAGAGTAAAGCTCCCTCCACACTGTCCCCATCAGACACTCCCAGGACAGGTACAGCACGGGGTTAGATACAGAGTAAAGCTCCCTCTACACTGTCCCCATTGAGCAGCTGCACCTGTGCTGCAGCAACTGCAGAGTGGAGAGTGGAGACTGCAGCAACTGGAGAGAGGAGAGTGGAATAACTGCAAAGAGGTGACTATAGAGTGGAGACAGCTGCATTTACTGAGGAACTGTTGCACTTTTTCAAGGATTAAGAAGACCTGCAAGTCATTTTGGAGAGGTGGGTGTTGGAGCACCAGAGAACTGTTGGTTGTTTGGACTGTTGGGGGAGGGGGGAGGCACCGGTAGATCCAGGGGTGAGGCTGCCAAATTCTATAGGGAGCCCTTGTATTTGGTCTTGTGTTTATCTGCCATCCTGCACAAAAGGGGCTCCCTCCCCACCCCCAACTGTGTGGCTCAGGACGGCTGGAGCTGCCCGGCTGAAGACTATCTTTATACAACAACTGAAAAGGGAGAGAACCGGGCGGCTCTCGCCGACCCGGGCGAAGAGCCCTCCCCTAACTGGAAGATTGAACTGTAGACTCTGCAGGAAGGTGCTCCAACCACCAAGTGAACTGTAACATCCTCGCAGCTGTTCTCTCTCTTCCATCAGTCGGCCACCTATCCTTTCCTCTCCTTGTCCTTTTCAACCCTATCCTCCTCTACTCCCATCCCCACCTCCCCCATCATATTGTTTGTGTTAAAGAAAACTGTCGTGTGCTTTGTTTCTTGGGAGTGGGCGTAGCTCTGCGAGCCCATGGCAAGCCCCTCTTCGCCGGTGGCGGGGCCTTCCCGTACATATGCTGCTGCGGCTGCTGCAGCTGCACCTGTTGCCCCGTCACCGTTTGCTTTATTAACATCGAAGCATGGGGTCAAGAGCTACGTCCACCCGAACATGACTATAGAGGCATGCGTGAAAGCAATGGCCGAGGTTGTCGGCCCTTCGGCCATTGTTGCAGCCTCTAAAATGTACGGGAAGGCAGTGTTATTCCTGAAGACCGAGCGGGCGGTGTCCCTGGCTCTGAGCAAGGGGCTCACCGTGGGCGGGACCTTTCTGCCAGTGGACCCCCTGGAGGCCACTGCGCAAAGGCTCATTCTATCCAATGTCCCGCCCTTCATTCCTGGTGAGCTCCTCCTTCCCCACCTGCACCATCTGGGGGAGGTAAAGACGGGGCTCACCCCAGTCCCGCTCGGTCTTCGGGAGAACAGCCTCCGACACGTGTACTCCTTCCGCCGCCAGTTATTCATGCAGCTGGCGCGGGAGGAGGTGACAGAGGGCCACTTTAATGTAGAATTCCAGGGGACGGCCTACCGAGTCTTCTGGACCTTGGACGGGGTGCGGTGCCATGTCTGTAAGGGGGTGGGGCATGTTCGTAAGAACTGCCCCAACCTCCCGGCTGCCAACTCCAACTCGGCGGCCCAGGGTGGCGACGCTGCACCTCCTCCCAACCCCCCTACACCACCACCAGATACCATTCAGTCGGTGCCGGAGGCTGTGGTTTTCACGGCCTCCGGCAGGGAAGGGGGTGACCGTCCAAGTGGAAGGAAGGCGCGGAGGAGAAATAAACATCGAGAGGCGCGTCCCCTGGACACCGTGACACTACCCAAGTCTGAGTTCAGCACAAAGCCCAATCTCGGGAAGTTAACTTGCCCCAGGGCTGGGCTCAGGCCCAGGGTGAATAAAAAAAAGGAGAGTGTGGAGGTGGAGGTCTCTGATGATATGGAGGTCTCTGAGCCTCTGCGCCCTGGTGGGAAAAAGAGAAGGCACCCCTCCACAGAGGTAATGAGGGGCCCTGAGGCGCAGGGCTCGTCTGTTGGAGGGGAGCTGTCTCCTGTCTTGGGTCCCCAGGTTTCCCCTACCGCTATCACCAAGGCTACAAAGTCCGGGCATGAGCTCCCTATTCCTCAGGATGGAGGGGAGGGGAAGGCCCCGGTACATGAGGCCCCTCCTGAAGGAGTAAGTGGGGCCCTGCTTGTAGTGGGGGAGCCTGGGGATGCCGCCCATTCTGCCACTGCTAATGGGTCGGGTGCCCTGAGTGAAGGGGAGGGCAAGGCCCCAGAGGGTCGGCCCTCCCAGCCGGAGTCCACCACCAACCTAGAGACACCCGACCCGGTTATAACCGAGAATGCTGCCCCATCTGCTGGGCCTGTGGGTGCTGACGGAGCGGGAGATGGCCTCCTCTCTCCGCCTCCAGTCTCGGCTCCGGCTGGTTTTCCGGAGTCGGGAACTTCTGTCTCCCCTGGACCACTCATTGGCCTGGGGACGGAGGTGGAGGGGGGTCCTGAACCGCTGGTGCCTACAGGCTCCAGTTTCACAATAGAACCCAGAGAGGACTCCTCCGCCATCGATCCTGTGGGTGGGATCGCGACGGAGGCGGGACCAGCTGGCGCGGCCGGGGCGTCCGCCCCACAGTGTGCGGTGGGCGTGTCGGCCGCTGGCGGTGACGACCCGTAGGAGGATGGGGATTCGGTGGGGGGCATGGAGGATGATCTTGATTCCATCACCAGTGAGGTGGTGGAGTCCCTCGTGCCTCCCACCGAATCTCCTCTCATCCCCACGGTGGAACTCCGGGATTTCCTCGCGGTTTGCAGGGGCTGCCGCAATAAAGTTCAGCTGGCCCTCGACCTCTGGTCGAATCTGGCGCTGATCATCCAGTCCGTCCGTGCTGCCCTGAAGATAACGGGCAAGCGCGCGGGCGTGAAACTGGTTGAGAGGCGCCGTTTCAATGTGTTCCTCAATGGGTTGCTGGCCTTCCACTCCCTCCTCACAGTGAGCTGTTGATGACGGGTTTTAAGTACCTTTGACATGAAGATAACCATAGCCAGCCTCAACTTCAACGGCAGCAGGGGGTCTCACCGCAGATTTCACAATCTCTCAGTCCTTAGGGAGGGGAGATACGCGGTGAGCTTTCTGCAGGAAACCCACACCGTTCCGGGAGACGAAGCCACCTGGCTCCTGGAGTGGCAGGGTGAGGTCTACATGAGTCACCTCACCCCTATTTCTAGTGGGGTGGCTATCTTGTTGGCTATCTTGGACTCTCCGACTTTTCAGCCGGAGATCTTGGGGGTCAAGGAGCTAGTGCCGGGCCGCTTGCTCCACCTCGCTGTTCGCCTGGGTAGCGTGCCGCTCCAATTTGTGAACGTGTACACGCCCAGACCTGGCGCGTTGCAAGCGCGCTTCTTTGAAGAAGTGTCCGCTCTCTTGAGCTCCATCGATAGTGGCGAGTGCATCATCCTCGGGGGGGATTTTAACTGCACCCTCGAGGTGGGGGATCGCTCCGGTCCCCAGCGCGGCCAAGCGTCGGTGGAGAATTTGAGGGGACTGATCAGCTCCCTTAACTTGGTGGACGTCTGGCGGAATCTCCATCCCGACTCCAGCGCCTTCACGTGGAGGTCTGGAGGAGGGGGGTCGCGAATCGACCGCCTCTACATTTTGCACGCGTACGTCTCCCGCGTCTCGGCGGCCTCCATGCAGCTGGTGCCGTGCTCGGACCACCACCTGGTGTGGGCGGAGTTCACTCCGCTCCGCACGCAGGCGGGGTCCGCATACTGGCACTTTAACAACCGGCTGCTGGAGGACGAGCGATTTCGGGACTCATTCTGTCGATTCTGGGCCGACTGGAGAAGGAAGCGGGGGGCTTCCCCTCCTTGAGGCTATGGTGGGATGTGGGCAAGACTCACATCCGCGTCTTCTGTCAGGAGTACGCGAAGGGGTCGACCAAGAGGCGGGAAGCCGAGATCGGGCGCCTTGAGAGGGAGGTGCTCGACTGGGAGTCCCGCCTTGGTCATGCCGTCGTGGACCCGGCCCTGTGGCAGGCGTACAAAGAGAAGAAGGGCACGCTGAGGGACCTGCAGCTCATAGGGTCCCTAGGCACGTACATGAGGTCGCGGATCCAGATCCTGGAAGATTTGGACCGCGCCTCACCCTTCTTCTACTCACTGGAAAAATGGCGGGGGGGTCCGTAAGCAGCTCGTTGAGCTGCTGGCCGACGACGGATCCTCCATCACGGATCCGGAGGGAATGGGCCTCCTGGTCCGTACTTATTACAGTGCGTTGTTCTCTCCGGATCCGTCCAGCGAGGATGCGCGCAGAGTTTTGTGGGAGGACCTGCCGCAGGTCAGCCCAGAGGGCGCCGAAGGATTGGAGGCTCTGCTCACGTTGGCGGAGCTGACTGGCGCCCTCCACCAGCTCTCGAGGGGCAAATCCCCAGGGCTGGATGGGTTGACCGTGGAGTTCCTCAGGGCGTTCTGGGACGTCCTGAGGGACGATTACGCGCGGGTCCTGGGGGAAAGCCTGGCGACCGGGGAGATGCCCCTCTCGTGGTGCAGGGTGGTCATCGTCCTGCTGCCGAAGAGGGGCGATCTCCGCCTGCTTAAAAACTGGCTTCCAGTTTCCCTCCTCAGCACGGATTATAAGATCTTTGCCCGGGCTATGTCTACCCGCTTGGGCTCCGTGCTGGCCCACATGATCCACCCCGACCAGTCCTACACGGTCCCGGGCCGGTCCATCCAGGACAACGTCCACCTGGTCCGGGACCTGATCCATCTTTCCCAGAGCACTGGTCAGTCGGTCGCCTTTCTCTCCCTCGATCAGGAGAAGGCGTTCGACAGGGTGGATCACGATTACCTTTTCGGGACTCTGCGCGCTTTCGGACTCGGGCCGCATTTCGTGGCCCGGGTCCGACTTTTATACGCCGCCGCAGAGTGTCTAGTCAAAGTTAACGGGTCCTTGACGGCGCCCCTTCGCTTTGGGAGAGGAGTGCGTCAGGGATGCCCCATGTCCGGCCAATTGTTTACCATCTGCGTGGAGCCCTTCCTGTGCCTGCTTCGCAGGAGGTTGACGGGATTGGCTCTGCGCGAGCCGGCCATGCAGGTCGTCCTCTCAGCTTACGCCGACGACGTGCTCCTCACAATCACAGATCCCGTTGACTTGCGGAGGATGCGCGACTGCCAGCAGACCTTTTCTGCCGCGTCCTCCGTGAGGATCAATTGGGAGAAATGTTCCGGACTCCTGGTTGGTCAGTGGCGGGTGGACTCCCTGCCGGAGGAGATGACACCTTTTGCGTGGAGAACCACGCACCTCCTCTATCTGGGAGTCCACCTTAGCCCCGCTGAGGAAGCCTGGCCGGCAAACTGGCAGGAGTTGGAGGCGAAAGTCATCGCTCGGCTGGGGCGCTGGACAGGACTGCTCCGAGTGCTTTCCTACGGGCCGAGCACTGGTCATAAACCAACTGGTGGCCTCCATGCTGTGGTACCGGTTGGTCACTTTGGTCCCGCCCCCAGCATTTGCCACCAAGATTCAGAAGAAGCTCATCGATTTCTTCTGGTGCAAGAGGAAACACTGGGTCTCTGCCGTGGTCCTGAGTCTCCCGATTGAGGAGGGCGGTCAGTCGCTGGTGTGCGTCCGCACCCAGGCTGCGACTCTCCGCCTTCGGACCCTGCAGAGATACTTGTACCTCGAGGGTCCTCCCAGATGGTGTGCGCTGGCGACGTTTTTTTTCTGCCAGTGTCACTGCCTTCAAGACGACACGCAGCTCCCGGTGGAGTCCGTTAGCCGCACCTCTCTGAGGGAGTTGCCTGTCTTTTACCGGGATCTATTCCGAGTCTGGAACATGGTCGCCTCCAGTCAGTGCGCTCCCCCGCCGGCGGAGGAGAGCGCCTCGGCTGTCCGGGCGGCCGACTCCGGGGACGGTCCGGCGGGCGGAGGAGTAGCCGAAACCCCTGGGACGCCCCTCACTGCGGGTGGCGAGGGGGCTCGTGAGTGCGGGGCGCTCCCGGCCGAGCTGACTCCCGCTCGGCCGGAACTGCTCATCGGACCCAGGCCCCGAAACCCTCCTCGGGAGCCGGTCCCGCACAACCCGAGCCGCCTCTCGGAAATGCCCTCCGTGCCATTCCAATCGGCGCGGAGGGGTTTCCTGTACGGGCTGCTCCTGCACACTCTCCACTTCCTCGCCCTCGTCAGCCGGCCGGATACGCCCTGGCGGTCCGCGTTGCCATCTGGCGGCGAGGGGAAACCCCGATGGAGGTCTCTCTACACGGGAGTCTTCCCCCTTTACATCGGGGACTTGGGATGGAGGGTGCTGCACAGAGCAGTCCCGTGCAATAGACTTTTAAGTAGGTTCACGGACTCCCAGGCCAGCTGTACTTTCTGCGGCCTGGACGAGTCCGTGTTCTACGTTTACATGGAGTGTGCGAGGTTGCAGCCCCTATTTGAGTATCTGAAGGGGCTGCTCCTCAAATTCTGGCTGCACTTCAGTCCCACGCTCCTGATCTTTGGGCACCCGGTGCGGAGGGGCTTGGGCCGGGAGGAGGATCTCCTCGTCGGTCTGCTCCTGGGCCTGGCCAAGGTGGCAATTCACAGGTCCAGGTTGCGGGCCGTCGGGGGGTCCGTCCTCCCCGATTGCCTGCCCCTCTTCCGCGGTTGCGTTCGCGCCCAGGTGTCCCTGGAAAAGGAGCATGCGGTGTCCGCCGGTACGCTTGAGGCCTTCCGCGACCGGTGGGCACCGCAGGGACTGGAGTGCATTGTCGACGCCGAGAATGGCATTTTAATTTGAGTTTTTTGTTTATTTATCTGTTTTAATAAAGTTATTTTAAAAATATAAGTGTGTATATAAAGGGGGCCTGAGGAATAAAGGCCCCCTCGACAAAAAAAAAAAAACGGGGTTAGATGCAGAGTAAAGCTCCCTCTACACTGTCCCCATCAAACACTCCCAGCAAGGGTTTGGCTGCTGCCTGATTGAGGACTGCTCAGTGGTTAACGCGGTTCAGCTGACTGTGGCTGTGTGCTGGAGACTGTTTGACTGCTGCAAGGAGAAAGACTGAGATTGAAAGGAAGGTTTTTCCATGTATCCTTAATACAAAAGAGGAAAACAGGAGGCCAAAAGAACTGACAGCTCTTGTGAGTTTGACTTTTTGAAGCTCTTTCATTGATTGTTGTGGGAGGGGCAAAGAAGAGTCCTGAAGACCTTGGGTTCGGCCGTTTTGTTTGAACAGGGAGCTCCTGTGTTTAACACCATTGAATAGGAGCTTCTTCCCCACCCCAACGACCTAGCTTGGGATAGCTGGAGCTGCCCAGGTGAAGAGACTTTCTCTTTTCTATTTTCCCTCAACACTGGAAGCAAAGTGTGCCTGGGCAGCTGTCCCAGGTGAAGACATCGCCCCCTCCTCCCCCCCACCAACTGGAAGACCAGCGAAAGGACTACCTTGAAGTAACGTCTGAAAAGAAACTGATTCTTCCTGGCCTTCCTCTCCTTCAGCTTCTCTCCCTGTGATAACCTCCCAGCAAAATATTTGTGGGACTATTTTTTTTTTCCCCTCTCAACTCTGTTTTATTCAACGATGGGTGTGACTCTTCTACCCCATGGCTTCACAGTCCTCTCCAGTGGTGGGGCCTTCATATGCTGTAGCCCCATCAATATTTAAAATTTTGACTAAAAAGCATGGGGTCAAGAGTTACACACACACACACACAACTATGACTATTGAGGCTTGCCTTAAGGCAATGGCCAAGGTTGTCGGCCCATCGGCCTTTGTCGCAGCCTCAAAGATCATAGAATCATAGAAAGTTTAAGGCACAGGAAAAGGCCTGCTCTGTAGTTAAAAAGGTATGATGTACGGGAAGGCAGTGTTTTTCCTGTAAACCGAACGAGCGGTGGCCCTGGTCCTGAGCAGGGGCCTCACCGTGGGCGGGACTCTCCTGCCAGAGGATCCTCTGAAGGCCACTGCACAGTGTGTATCTCTATCAAACGTCCCGCCCTTTACTCCCCATGAGCTCCTCCCCCCCAACCTGCAGCATCTGGGGGAGGTGAGGTCGGGGATCACCCCAGTCCCGCTAAGTCTTCGGGAAGGCAGCCTCCGACATGTCCACTCCTTCCGCCGCCAGCTATTCATGGGCGTGGAGCCATTCCTGTGCCTGCTTCACAGGAGCTTGGCGGGTTTTGCTTTGCGTGGGCCAAGACATGCGGGTTGGCCTCTCGGCTTACGCCAATGACGTGCTCCTCACGGTCACAGATCCACAGAGTATGTGCGAGTGCCTTTTCTGCCGCGTCCTCCACGAGGATCAATTGGAGTAATGTTCCGGACACCTGGTGGGTCAGTGGTGGGTGGACTCCCTACAGGAGGAGTTAACACCTTTTGCATGGAGCACCACGCACCTCCTCTATCTGGGAGTCCACCTTAGCCCTGCTGAGGAAGCCTGGCCGGCAAGCTGGCAGGAGTTGGAGGCAAAAATCACCACTCAGCTGGGACGCTGGACAGGACTGCTCCGAGTGCTTTCCTACGGGCCGAGCACTGGTCATAAACCAACTGGTGGCCTCCATGCTGTGGTACCGGTTGGTCACTTTGGTCCCGCCCCCAGCATTTGCCACCAAGATTCAGAAGAAGCTCATCGATTTCTTCTGGTGCAAGAGGAAACACTGGGTCTCTGCCGTGGTCCTGAGTCTCCCGATTGAGGAGGGCAGCCAGTCACTGATGTGCATCCGCACCCAGGCTGCGACTCTCCGCCTTTGGACCCTGCAGAGATACCTGTACATCGAGCATCCTCCCAGGTGGTATGCACTGGCGACGTATTTGTTCCGCCAGTGGCACTGCCTTCAAGACGACACACAGCTCCCAGTGGAGAACGTTAGCTGCACCTCTCTGAGGGAGTTACCTGTCTTTTCCCGGGATCCCCGCTGGTGGAGGAGAGCGCCTTGGCTGTCTGAGTGGCCGGCTCTGGGGATGGACCTCACTGTGGGTGACGAGGGGCTCGGGAGTGTGGAGTGCTCCCAGCCGAGTTGACCCCTGCTCGACCGGAACTGCTCATTGGACCCAGGCCCCGGAACCCTCCTCGGGAGCTGGTCCCGCACAAACTGAGCCGCCTCTCGGAAATGCCCTCCGTGCCATTCCAAATGGTGCGGAGGGGTTTCCTGTACTGGCTGCTCCTGCACACTATCCACTTCTTCGCCCGCCGTCCAGACATGCCCTGGCGGTTCGTGTTGCCGTCTGGCAGCGAATGGAAACCCCAGTGGAGGTCTCTCTACGCGGGAGTCCTCCCCCTTTACATCGGGGACCTGGGGTGGAGGGTGCTGCACAGGGCAGTCCCATGCAATAGAGTTTTAAGCATGTTCACGGACTCCCAGGCTGCCTGCAATTTCTGCGGCTTGGCCGAGTCCATGCTCCATGTATATATGGAGCGTGCCAGGTTTCAGCCCCTCTTCGAGTATTCAAAGGGGCTGCTCCTCAAGTTTTGGTTGCACTTCAGCCCCATGCTCCTGATCTTTGGGCACCCGATGCAGGGGGGGTGGGTGTCAGGAGGAGGGTCTCCTCGCCAGTCTGCTCCTGGGCCTGGCCAAGGTGGCAATTCACAGGTCCAGGCTGTGGGTCTTTGGGAGGGTCCATCCACTCGGATCGTCTGCCCCTCTTCCAAGGTTACGTTCGCACTCAGGTGTCCCTGGAGAAGGAGCATGCAGTGTCTGCCTGTTCGCTTGAGGTCCTCCGCAACCGGTGGGCACCGCAGGGGCTGGAGTGCATCATTGATGCAGATAATGCTATTTTAATTTGAATTTTTGTTTTATTTATTCAATTTTAATAAAGTTATTTTATAAGATGCATATATGAGGAATCAAGGCCTCCTCGACAAATAATATATAAAAGGGGCCTGGTGTATAAAGGATCCCTAAATAAAAATAAAATGGGGTTAGATACAAAAAAGATTGGGTTAGATACAAAGTAAAGCTCCCTCTACACTGTCTAATGCCTGAGTGATGCTTGGCTGGGCACTGTGACTCGGAATAGGGCAGCTACCCCCCTCAGCTCTGGGGTGAGATGCTGCATCAAGGACGTGGCTTTCGATTGAAAATGACACTTGCAACTCTCATCAACAAGCATTGTTTATCAGCGGTACATTGAGGAGAGAGGGATTCAGGCGAAGGCATAACAGGGGCTGGTGATTAACACAGGGGTGAGATGTGGGCTGGTACTGACTCATAGTGTCACAGCAGAGGGGGGCTGCACACCCATTGCTCATTACAACAGATACTGGTCGAGCTGTTGGTGATGAGACAAAGGATTCCTTCTGCCTCCTGACAGAATCCCAACCTGACAGCACACAGGAGCTGAAGCCGAGGACTTGCGAGTTAAAAGTCTGGCAGTTGCCCTGGGTGTGTTGGGCAGTTGTGGTGCTGGTCCCTGGATTGGCCGAGGATTGAGTGGGCCCAATCCCACGGCGGGGGCAGCTGTTGTCCAATGAGAGGAATCCAGTTTTGGATTTTCCTTTACTGCCATAGCTTTTCTGCGGGACCTCTTGCACAGGAAAACATCCCAAGGCGTTCACAAGAGCTTTAATCAAATTCACGTTTAGAGTCCATCGTGCATCGGACGTTACCCCATCACTGTAGCCAGGGCAAAGCGAGCAATACCCAGTCTGAGGCGGAGGGAGTGATGGGCCCAACCCATTCAAGCCATCTGGCCAGTAACCCATGTGAGACAATGCCACTCCATCTGGAGTCTGGGACTCGTCCCCACCCTGAGCCCCTACTTTATGACTAACACTCCCTTTTCCTCCCCATATCATATGGTGTCGTTAACTCTCTCTTAAACCCCCAATTCCCCCTTCTGCATCCAGATCCTTTCTACCGCTGCCAACTCAACATCAAATCAGCCCTCTTTACTGGGACTCTGTGAACGAAAGGTCTTGCATTTATATAGCACCATTCACAACCTCAGGACATCCCAAAGCGCTTTACATCCAATGAAGTGCTTTCGAAGTGAAGTCACTGCTTAATGTCGGAAAAGTGGCAGCCAATTTGCGCACAGCAGTGAGATAAACGTGATCTATTTATTCTTTCATGTGTTGTGGGTGTCGCTGGCAAGGTCAGCATTTGGTGCCGATCCTTAAACGCCCTTGAACTGAGTGGCTTGCTCAACCATTTCAGAGGGCAGTTAAGAGTCAACCACATTGCTGTGAGTCTGGAGTCACATGTAGGCCAGACCAGGTAAGGACAGATTTCCTTCCCCAAAGGACAAAGGATCTTATTGAAACGTATAAAGTTCTTTTAAACATATAAAGTTCTGACAAAAGGTCATCGACCTGAAACATTAACTCTGTTTCATACAGTGCTTGATTCATTGCCACATAACAGACCTGTGAGCAAACTTATAGCTCATGGAATAAAAGGAACAGTCACAACATGGATATAGAATTGGCTGAGTGAGAGGAAACAAAGAGTAGTGGTTAATGGATATCTTTCAGGCTGGAGGAAGGTTTGTAGTGGAGTTTCCAGTCAGTGTTGGGACCCTTGCTTTTCCTGATATATATTAATGACTTAGACCTTGATGTACGAGGCACAATTTCAAAGTTTGCAGATGATACAAAACTTGGAAGCATTGTGAACTTTGAGGATAGTGTAGAACTCCAAAAGGACATAGACAAGTTGGTGAAATGGGCAGACAGGTGGCAGATGAAGTTCAATGCAGAGACGTGAAAAGTGATTCATTTTGGTAGGAAGAACATGGAGAGACAATATAAAGGGTACAATTCTAAAGGGTGTGCAGGAGCAGAGGGACCTGGGCGTATATGTGCATAAGTCATTGAAGGTGGCAGGACAGGTTGAAAGAATGGTTAATAAAACATGCAGTATCCTTGGCTTTATTAATAGGGGCACAGAGTACAAGAGCAAGAAAGTTATGTTAAACTTGTATAAGACACTAGTTTGGCCTCAGCTGGAGTATTGCATCCATTTCCGGGCACCGTTCTTTAGGAAAGACGTGAGGGCATTGGAGAAACTACAGAAAAGATTCACAAGATTGGTTCCAGGGATGAGGAACCTCAGGAACTGTTTTCCTTGGAGAAGAGAAGGCTGAGAGGTGATTTGATAGAGGTATTCAAAATCATGAGTACACAGGACAGAGTACACAGGGAGAAACTGTTCCCATTTGTGAAAGGATCAAGAACGAGAGGGCACAGATTTGAAGTATTTGTTAAGAGAAGCAAAAGTGACATGAGGAAAAACTTTTTCACGCAGAGAGTGGTTAAGGTCTGGAATGCACTGCCTGCGAACTTGGTGGAGGCAAGTTCAATTGAAGCATTCAAAAGGGAATTAGACAGCTATATGAAAAGGAAGAATGTGCAGGGTTACGGGGAGAAGGCAGGGGAATGGAACTGAGTACATTGCTCTTTCGGAGAGCCAGTGTGGACACGATGGGCTGAATGGCCTCCTTCTGCACTGTAACAATTCTGTGATCCTGTTTCTCTCTCCACGGATACTGCCTGACCTGCCGAGTATTTCCAGCATTTTCTGTTTTTTTATAGAGATATATAAATTTCTCAGAGGACATGACAGGGTAAATGCTGCGCTCCCCCAATTCTTGTCTCAGGAGCATCCCTGATTTTAACTCCACCATTGGCGGCTGTGGCTCCAGCTGCCTGGGCCCCAAGCTCTGGAATTCCCTCCCTGAACCTCCCCAACTCCCTCTCTTCCACCTACTTGACCAAGTTTTTGGTCACCTGTCCTAATATCTCCTCACGCAGCTTGGTGTCAAATTTTGCTTTATAACTCTCCCATGAAGCGCCTTGGGATGTCTCCTTATGTGAAAGGCACTGCATAATACAAGTTGTTGTCACTTTTATCGAATCAGAGCTGGATGCTGCAGTAATGTTTTTTTTCCGACAGTAGGTGGCGCCATTTTGTGGTATGCAGGGATTGGTTCCCTTGTTCCTGGGGTCATGTCGCCACCTGTTGGCCGTGGAATGGTATGGCAGGAACACCAGCTCTAACAGTTTGCATTTATATCCAATCGCAGAATCAATGGTTACAGCACAGGAGGCCATTCGGCCCATGCTGGCTCTCTGCAAGAGCAACTCAGCTAGTCCCACTCTATTGCCTTTTCCCTGTAACCCTGCAGTTTTTTTCACTATCTGAAAACCTTGTGAATCTGCCTCCACCCCACTCTGAAAGTGCATTCCAGATCCCAACCACTCGCTGCATCAGAAGGTTTTTCCTCATGTCGCCATTGCTTCTTTTGCCAATCACCTTAAATCGGTGTCCTCTGGTTCTGGATCCTTCCACCAATGGGAACACTTTCATCCTATCTACTCGATCTAGACCCTCAAGTTTTTGAACACCTCTATTTACTCTCTTCTCAGCCTTCTCTTCAAGGAGAACAGCCCCAGCTTCTCCAATCTATACACGTAACTCAAGTCCCTCATCCCTAGCGTCACTCTTACAAATCTCTTCTGCACCCTTTCCAACGCCTTCACATCCTTCTTAAAGCGCGGTGCCCAGAACAGGACTCAATATTCTAGTTGAGGCCGTAAAGTGCCTTAAAGGCAAAAAAAATCCCTTTAAGTGCTGAACAGAGGGGTTAGCGGGAGATCAAAACAGTTGCCAAGCCAAAGAAGTTGGATTCAATGAAAGTCGTCAAGCAGGAGAAGGAGGTGGAGGGGTTTAGGGAGGGAATTCCAAAGCTTAGGACCCAGACAGCTAAAGGTAAGTGCCAGGCATTGCTCAGTGGGTTTCACATTCTCACCTCTGAGGCAGAAGGTTTCAGTCCCCCCCCCCCCACCGCATAACCCAGTGCAGTACTGAGGGAGCGCCGCATTGTCGGGGGTGCCATCTTTTGAATGGGGCGTTCACCCCGTGGCCTCCCTTTGAAGATGAGCAGGGGAGTTCTCCCTGGTGGTTAACCATGGCACTGCCGCCGGTGGGATCTCGCTGTGCTCTGTCACCCTGCATTACAACAGTGACTACACTTCAAGAGAACTTTATGGACTGCAATGCCCTTTACCTTAGCCAAGTGACTAACGGAGCTGAATTCTGCTCACTTGGGAGAATAACCCAAATTCAGGAGAGGGGCACGCTCCCAAAGAGAGGCACGTTGTGGGCCGATCACGCGTTCATTCAGAAAGAAAGACTTGCATTTCTATAGCACCTTTCATGACCCCAGGCGCCAAAGCGAGTGAGGTACTTTTTGACCTGCCGTCCCTGCTGTAATGTAGGAAATGTGGCAGCCAATTTGCGCACAGCAAGCTCCCACAAACAGCAATGTGACAATGACCCAGGTCATCTGCTTTAAGTGATGTTGGTCCAGGGATAAATATTGGCCCCAGGAGACCGAAGAAAACTTCGCCACCCTCCTGCTCTTCTTCCAAGAGTGGCCGTGAGGTCTTTTAAATTCAACTGAGTCAGCCTAGAGTGGAAATTGAAACCTAGGCAGTATCTTTGTACTTTGGGACATTGAACAGTACAAGTATTGACATGAATGACCAAGCACTTAAATCACGTCAAGTTCAGAGTCTCACATTCCAATCGTGCAGCTCAACAACAGGTAAGGTGGATTTGCAGAAAATCAGTCAGGGCTAAATTGTTTTGTTTGACTTCGAAGATTGAGGCGATTTGGTTTTTGGGCCGAAGGAAACTAAAAAAAAACAAGCTCCTGAAGGCATCGGTGAACCGCTTCTGCAAGATGGCGGGAGAGACTTCAAGGATTGGCGCCTCTGCGTCCGAATGAGATCTGACAAGACATTGTCAGATGAGGCCTGGGCAGATGTTCCCCCTAATTTCTTCTCAGCTTGCCAAGCGCGGGTGATTTATTTATTTATTTAAAGCCGCTTCAAATCTTCTTCTGCGGCCCAGACAAAACTGCGCTTCAACGGCTGCTTTCGGGCCGCGAGCCCAGGTGACGGTTGGTCGGGGCGGGATTCCCAGGGGTGGTGGGAGGAGGAGTTGGGTGGAGAGAGTATGGGAGTGTGAGTGTGGGGGGAGGAGGAGTGGAGAGGAGGAGGGAGTGAGGGAGAGGAGGAGGAGGAGGAGGGAGTGGGGGGGAGAGGAGGAGTGGAGTGGAGGAGAGGAGAGGATAAGGGGGTGAGGGAGAGGAGGAGGAGGGAGTGGGGGGGAGAGGAGGAGGAGGGAGGGAGTGGGGGGGAGAGGAGGAGGAGGGAGTGGGGGGGAGAGGAGGAGGAGGGAGTGGAGGGGAGAGGAGGAGGAGGGAGTGGGGAGGAGGGAGTGGAGGGAGTGGGGAGGAGGGAGTGGGGGGGAGAGGAGGAGGGAGTGGGGAGGAGGGAGTGGGGGGGAGAGGAGGAGGAGGGAGTGGGGGGGGGGAGAGGAGGAGGAGGGAGTGGAGTGGGGGGGAGAGGAGGAGGAGGGAGTGGAGTGGGGGGGAGAGGAGGAGGAGGGAGTGGAGTGGGGGGAGAGGAGGAGGAGGGAGTGGGGGGGAGAGGAGGGGGAGTGGGGGGAGAGGAGGAGGAGGGAGTGGGGGGAGAGGAGGAGGAGGGAGTGGGGGGGAGAGGAGGAGGAGGAGTGGGGGGAGGGGAGAGGAGGAGGAGGGAGTGGGGGGAGGGGAGAGGAGGAGGAGGGAGTGGGGGGAGGGAGAGGAGGAGGAGGGAGTGGGGGGAGAGGAGGAGGAGGGAGTGGGGGGAGGGGAGAGTGGAGAGGAGGAGGGAGTGAGGGAGAGGGGGAGGGAGTGAGGGGGATGGGAGAGGGGGAGGGAGTGAGGGGGAGGGGAGAGGAGGTGGGAGGGGAGCGGAGGAGGGAGTGGGGGGGAGGGGAGAGGAGGAGGGAGTGGGGGGGGAGGGGAGAGGAGGAGGGAGTGGGGGGGAGGAGGAGGGTAGTGGGGGGGAGGAGGAGGAGGAGTGCGGGGAGGGGAGGGGAAGAGGGAGTGGGGGGGAGGGGAAGAGGGAGTGGGGGGGAGGGGAAGAGGGAGTGGGGTGGAGAGCAGGAGGAGGGAGTGGGGGGGGGGAGAGGAGAGGGAGTGGGGTGGAGAGCAGGAGGAGGAGTGGGGGGGAGAGAAGAGGGAGTGAGGGGGGAGAGGATGAAGAGGGAGTGGGGTGGAGAGGAGAAGGGGGGAGAGAAGGAGGGAGAGGAGGAGAAAGTTGGGGGGGAGGGAGAGGAGGAGGGAGTGGGGGGAGAGGAGGAGAAAGTGGGGGGGGGAGGGTAGGGAGGAGGGAGTGGGGGGGAGGGGAGGGGAGAGGAGGAGGGAGTGGGGGTGAGGGGAGGGGAGAGGAGGA
>NW_027142215.1:0-77500 GCF_036365525.1 Heterodontus francisci | reverse complement strand
AACATGTCTACTCCTTCCGCCGCCAGTTATTTATGCAGCTGGCGCGGGAGGAGGACACGGAGGGCCAATTTAATGTGGAGTTCCAGGGGACGGCCTACCGCGTCTTTTGGACCTCGGACGGGGCGCGGTGCCACGTCTGCAAGGGGGTGGGGCATGTTCGGAAGAACTGCCCCAACCTCCCGGCCGCCAGCTCCACCTCGGCGGCCCAGAGTGGTTCCACAGCACCTCCTCCCACTCCCCCCGCACATCCAACAGACACCGCTCAGTCGGTTCCGGAGGCTGTGGTTTTCACAGCCTCTGGCGGGGAGGGGAGCGTCCGTCCGAGCGGAAGGAAGACGCGGGGAAAAAAGAAACATCGTGAGGCGCGTCCCCTGGACACTTTGACTCAACCCGAGCCTGAGCTCAGCCCAAAGCCCATTCCCATGGAATCCACCTGTCCCAGGGCTGGGCTCAGGCCCAGGGTGACTAAAAAAGGAAAAAAGGGTGCGGAGGCGGAGGCCTCTGATGACATGGAGGTCTCTGAGTCTCCGCGCCCAAGTGCGAAAAAGAGGAGAAGGCACCCCTCCACAGAAATAACACAGGGCCCTGAGGTGCAGGGCCCATCTGTTGGAGGGGAGCTGCCTCCTGTTTCTGGTCCTCAGGTGCCCCCTACCGCCACCACCAAGGCTGCAAAGTCCGGGCAGGTGCTCCCTATTCCTCAGGATGGAGGGGAGGGGATGGCCCCGGTACGTGAGGCCCCTCCTGAAGGAGTAAGTGGGGCCCTGCTTGTGGTGGGGGAGCCTGGGGAAACCGCCCATTCCGCCACTGCTACTGGGTCGGGTGCCCTGAATGAAGGGGAGGGCGAGGCCCCAGAGGGTCGGGCCTCCCAGCCGGAGTCCACCACCAACCAGGAGACACCCGACCCAGTTATAACTGAGAATGCTGCCCCATCTGCTGGGCCTGTGGGTGCTGGCGGAGCGGGAGATGGCCTCCTCTCGCCGCCTCCAGTCTCGGCTCCGGCTGGTTTCCCGGAGTCCGGAACTTCTGTCTCCCCTGGACCAGTCATTGGCCTGGGGATGGAGGTGGAGGGGGGTCCTGAACCGCTGGTGCCTACAGGCTCCAGTTTCACAATAGAACCCAGAGAGGACTCCTCCGCCATCGATCCTGGGGGTGGGATCGTGACGGAGGCGGGACCAGCTGGCGCGGCCGGGACGTCCGCCCCACAGTGTGTGGTGGATGTGTCGGCCGCTGGCGGTGACGACCCGGAGGAGGATGGGGATTCGGTGCGGGGCACGGAGGATGATCTTGATTCCATCGCCAGTGAGGTGGTGGAGTCCCTCGTGCCTCCCACCGAATCTCCTCTCATCCCCACGGCGGAACTCCGGGATTTCCTCGCGGCTTGCAGAGGTTGCCGCAATAAAGTTCAGCTGGCCCTCGACCGTTGGTCGAATCTGGCGCTGATCATCCAGTCCGTCCGTGCCGCCCTTAAGATAGCGGGCAAGCGCGCGGACGTGAAACTGGTTGAGAGGCGCCGTTTTAATGTGTTCCTCAATGGGTTGCTGGGGGAGTGGAGGGCCAGGTGCACTTCCACTCCCTCCTCACAGTGAGCTGTTGGTGACGGGTTTTACGTACCTTTGACATGAAGATAACCATAGCCAGCCTCAACATCAACGGCAGCAGAGGGGCTCACCGCAGATTTCACAATCTCTCAGTCCTTAGGGAAGGGAGATACGCGGTGAGCTTTCTGCAGGAAACCCACACCGTTCCGGGAGACGAAGCCACCTGGCTCCTGGAGTGGCAGGGTGGGGTCTACATGAGTCACCTCACCCCTATTTCTAGTGGGGTGGCTATCTTGTTGGCCCCGACATTTCAGCCGGAGATCTTGGGGGTCAAGGAGCTAGTGCCGGGCCGCTTGCTCCACCTCGCCGTTCGCCTGGGTAACGTGCCGCTCCACTTTGTGAACGTGTACGCGCCCAGGCCCGGCGCGTTGCAAGCGCGCTTCTTTGTAGAAGTGTCCGCTCTCTTGAGCTCCATCGATAGCGGCGAGTGCATCATCCTCGGGGGGGATTTTAACTGCACCCTCGAGGTGGGGGATCGCTCCGGTCCCCAGCGCGGCCAAGCGTCGGTGGAGAAGTTGAGGGGACTGATCAGCTCCCTTAACTTGGTGGACGTCTGGCGGAATCTCCATCCCGACTCCAGCGCCTTCACGTGGAGGTCTGGAGGAGGGGGGTCGCGAATCGACCGCCTCTACTTTTCGCAGGCGTACGTCTCCCGCGTCTCGGCGGCCTCCATGCGGCTGGTGCCGTGCTCGGACCACCGCCTGGTGTGGGCGGAGTTCACTCCGCTCCGCACGCGGGCGGGGTCCGCGTACTGGCACTTTAACAACCGGCTGCTGGAGGACGTGCGATTTCGGGACTCGTTCTGTCGATTCTGGGCCGACTGGAGAAGGAAGCAGGGGGGCTTCCCCTCCTTGAGGCTATGGTGGGATGTGGGCAAGACTCACATCCGCGTCTTCTGTCAGGAGTACGCGAAGGGGTCGACCAAGAGGCGGGAAGCCGAGATCGGGCGCCTTGAGAGGGAGGTGCTCGACTTGGAATCCCGCCTCGGTCATGCCGTCGCGGACCCGGCCCTGTGGCAGGCGTACAAAGAGAAGAAGGGCGCGCTGAGGGACCTGCAGCTCATAGGGTCCCGAGGCGCGTACGTGAGGTCGCGGATCCAGATCCTGGAAGATTTGGACCTCGCCTCACCCTTCTTCTACTCGCTGGAAAAATGGCGGGGGGTCCGGAAGCAGCTCGTTGAGCTGCTGGCCGACGACGGATCCTCCATCACGGATCTAGAGGGAATGGGCCTCCTGGTCCGGACGTATTACAGTGCGTTGTTCTCTCCGGATCCGTCCAGCGAGGACGCGCGCAGAGTTTTGTGGGAGGACCTGCAGCAGGTCAGCCCGGAGGGCGCCGAAGGATTGGAGGCTCCGCTCACGTTGGCGGAGCTGACTGGCGCCCTCCACCAGCTCTCGAGGGGCAAATCCCCAGGGCTGGATGGGTTGACCGTGGAGTTCCTCAGGGCGTTCTGGGACGTCCTGGGGGACGATTACGCGCGGGTCCTGGGGGAAAGCCTGGCGACCGGGGAGATGCCCCTCTCGTGGCGCAGGGCGGTCATCGTCCTGCTGCCGAAGAGGGGCGATCTCCGCCTGCTTAAAAACTGGCGTCCGGTCTCCCTCCTCAGCACGGATTATAAGATCTTTGCCCGGGCTATGTCTACCCGCCTGGGCTCCGTGCTGGCCCACATGATCCACCCCGACCAGTCCTACACGGTCCCGGGCCGGTCCATCCAGGACAACATCCACCTGGTCCGGGACCTGATCCATCTTTCCCAGAGGACTGGTCAGTCGGTCGCCTTTCTCTCCCTCGATCAGGAGAAGGCGTTCGACAGGGTGGATCACGATTACCTTTTCGGGACTCTGCGCGCTTTCGGACTCGGGCCGCATTTTGTGGCCCGGGTCCGACTTTTATACGCCGCCGCAGAGTGTCTAGTCAAAGTTAACGGGTCCTTGACGGCGCCCCTTCGATTTGGGAGAGGAGTGCGTCAGGGGTGCCCCATGTCCGGCCAATTGTATACCATCTGCGTGGAGCCCTTCCTGTGCCTGCTTCGCAGGAGGTTGACGGGATTGGCTCTGCGCGAGCCGGCCATGCGGGTCGTCCTCTCGGCTTACGCCGACGACGTGCTCCTCGCAATCACAGATCCCGTTGACTTGCGGAGGATGCGCGACTGCCAGCAGACCTTTTCTGCCGCGTCCTCCGCGAGGATCAATTGGGAGAAATGTTCCGGACTCCTGGTTGGTCAGTGGCGGGTGGACTCCCTGCCGGAGGAGATGACACCTTTTGCATGGAGCACCACGCACGTCCTCTATCTGGGAGTCCACCTTAGCCCCGCTGAGGAAGCCTGGCCGGCAAACTGGCAGGAGTTGGAGGCGAAAGTCACCGCTCGGCTGGGGCGCTGGACAGGACTGCTCCGAGTGCTTTCCTACAGGGGCCGAGCGTTGGTCATAAACCAACTGGTGGCCTCCATGCTGTGGTACCGGTTGGTCACTTTGGCCCCGCCCCCTGTATTTGCCACCAAGATCCAGAAGAAACTCGTCGATTTCTTCTGGGGCAAGAGGAAACACTGGGTCTCTGCCGCGGTCCTGAGTCTCCCGATCGAGGAGGGCGGTCAGTCGCTGGTGTGCGTCCGCACCCAGGCTGCGACTCTCCGCCTTCGGACCCTGCAGAGATACCTGTACGTCGAGCGTCCTCCCAGATGGTGTGCGCTGGCGACGTATTTTTTCCGCCAGTGTCACTGCCTTCAAGACGACACGCAGCTCCCGGTGGAGTCCGTTAGCCGCGCCTCTCTGAGGGAGTTGCCTGTCTTTTACCGGGATCTTTTCCGAGTCTGGAACATGGTCGCCTCCAGTCAGGGCGCTCCCCCGCCGGCGGAGGAGAGCGCCTCGGCTGTCCGGGCGGCTGACTCCGGGGACGGTCCGGCGGGCGGAGGAGTAGCCGAAACCCCCGGGACGCCCCTCACTGCGGGTGGCGTGGGGGCTCGGGAGTGCGGAGCGATCCCGGCCGAGCTGACCCCCGCTGGGCCGGAACTGCTCATCGGACCCAGGCCCCGAAACCCTCCTCGGGAGCCGGTCCCGCACAACCCGAGCCGCCTCTCGGGAATGCCCTCCGTGCCATTCCAATCGGCGCGGAGGGGTTTCCTGTACGGGCTGCTCCTGCACACTCTCCACTTCCTCGCCCTCGTCAGCCGGCCGGACACGCCCTGGCGGTCCGCGTTGCCATCTGGCGGCGAGGGGAAACCCCGATGGAGGTCTCTCTACGCGGGAGTCTTCCCCCTTTACATCGGGGACCTGGGGTGGAGGGTGTTGCACAGGGCAGTCCCGTGCAATAGACTTTTAAGTAGGTTCACGGACTCCCAGGCCACCTGTACTTTCTGCGGCCTGGACGAGTCCGTGTTCCACATTTATATGGAGTGTGCGAGGTTGCAGCCCCTATTTGAGTATCTGAAGGGGCTGCTCCTCAAATTCTGGCTGCACTTCAGTCCCACGCTCCTGATCTTTGGGCACCCGGTGCGGAGGGGCTTGGGCCGGGAGGAGGATCTCCTCGTCGGTCTGCTCCTGGGCCTGGCCAAGGTGGCAATTCACAGGTCCAGGTTGCGGGCCGTCGGGGGTTCCGTCCTCCCCGATTGCCTGCCCCTCTTCCGCGGTTACGTTCGCGCCCGGGTGTCCCTGGAAAAGGAGCATGCGGTGTCCGCCGGTACGCTTGAGGCCTTCCGCGACCGGTGGGCACCGCAGGGACTGGAGTGCATCGTCGACGCCGAGAATGGCATTTTAATTTGAGTTTTTTGTTTATTTATCTGTTTTAATAAAGTTATTTTAAAACTGTAAATATGTACATAAAGGGGGCCTGAGGGATAAAGGCCCCCTCGATGTGAAAAATATAAAAGGGGCCTGGTTTATAAAGGTCACCTTGGGAAAAAAAAAACGGGGGTTAGAAAAAAAAAAAAAAAAAAACGGGGTTAGATACAGAGTAAAGCTCTGGGCACCCTCAGCTGTGCAATCCTCTTCCTAAACCTCACCGCACATCTCTCCCTCTCTCTCTCCCTCAGTACTGACCCTCCGACAGTGCGACACTCCCTCAGTACTGACCCTCCGACAGTGCAGCACTCCCTCGGTACTGACCCTCCGACAGTGCGGCACTCCCTCAGTACTGACCCTCTGACAGTGCGGCACTCTCTCAGAACTGACCCTCCGACAGTGCGGCACTCCCTCAGTACTGACCCTCTGACAGTGCGGCACTCCCTCAGTACTGACCCTCCGACAGTGCGGCACTCCCTCAGGACTGACCCTCCGACAGCGCGGAGCTCCCTCAGTACTGACCCTCCGATAGTGCTGCACTCCCTCAGTACTGACCCTCCGACAGTGCGGCACTCCCTCAGTACTGACCCTCCGACAGTGCGGCACTCCCTCAGTACTGACCCTCCGACAGTGCAGCACTCCCTCAGTACTGACCCTCCGACAGTGCAGCACTCCCTCAGTACTGACCCTCCGACAGTGCGGCACTCCCTCAGTACTGACCCTCCGACAGTGCGGCAGTCGCTCAGTACTGACCCTCCGACAGTGCGGCACTCCCTCAGTACTGACCCTCCGACAGTGCGGCACTCCCTCAGTACTGACCCTCTGACAGTGCGGCTCTGCCTAAGTACTGACCCTCCGACAGTGCGGCACTCCCTCAGTACTGACTCTCCGACACTGCGGCACTCCCTCAGTACTGACTCTCCGACAGTGCGGCAGTCGCTCAGTACTGACTCTCCGACACTGCGGCACTCCCTCAGTACTGACTCTCCGACAGTGCGACACTCCCTCAGTATTATGAAGCAGGGAGTCTCGGCCTGGATTAAGAGTCCCTTTAGCTGCTGGTGTCTGAATATGTTATGGTATCACAGTCATTCCTCTTTGCAGGGGCAATAAATAGAGCAACATCACCGCTCACTGGCTGTTGGCGGTATTAGATGTCATCCAGTTCCAGATGTCAATCCCACTCTGTACTTGGAACCCGAGTGGGAAAAATCGACAGATGCTCACGAGGAAGGAATTGGAGGAGGTTACAGAGATTGCGGAGTGTTGTAGGGACTGGAGGAGGTTACAGAGATAGGGAGGGTTGTAGGGACTGGAGGAGGTTACAGAGATAGGGAGGGTTGTAGGGACTGGAGGAGGTTACAGAGATAGGAGGGTTGTAGGGACTGGAGGAGGTTACAGAGATAGGGAGGGTTGTAGGGGCTGGAGGAGGTTACAGAGATAGGGAGGGTTGTAGGGGCTGGAGAAGGTTACAGAGATAGGAGGGTTGTAGGGGCTGGAGGAGGTGACAGAGATAGAGAGGGTTGTAGGGACTGGAGGAGGTTACAGAGATAGGGAGGGTTGTAGGGGCTGGAGGAGGTTGCAGAGATAGGGAGGGTTGTAGGGGCTGGAGGAGGTTACAGAGATAGGGAGGGTTGTAGGGGCTGGAGGAGGTTACAGAGATAGGGAGGGTTGTAGGGGCTGGAGAAGGTTACAGAGACAGGAGGGTAGTAGGGGCTGGAGGAGGTTACAGAGATAGAGAGGGTTGTAGGGACTGGAGGAGGTTACAGAGATAGGGAGGGTTGTAGGGGCTGGAGGAGGTTGCAGAGATAGGGAGGGTTGTAGGGACTGGAGGAGGTCACAGAGATAGAGAGGGTTGTAGGGGCTGGAGCAGGTTACAGAGATAGGGAGGATTGTAGGGGCTGGAGGAGGTTACAGAGATAGGGAGGGATGTCGGGACAGGAGGAGGTTACAGAGATAGCGAGGGTTGTAGGGGCTGGAGGAGTTTGCAGAGATAGGGAGGATTGTAGGGGCTGGAGGAGGTTACAGAGATAGGGAGGGATGTCGGGACAGGAGGAGGTTACAGAGATAGCGAGGGTTGTAGGGGCTGGAGGAGTTTGCAGAGATAGGGAGGATTGTAGGGGCTGGAGGAGGTTACAGAGATAGGGAGGGTTGTAGGGGCTGGGGGAGGTTACAGAGATAGGGAGGGTTGTAGGGGCAGGAGGAGGTTACAGAGATAGGGAGGGTTGTAGGGGCTGGAGGAGGTCACAGAGATAGAGAGGGTTGTAGGGGCTGGAGGAGGTGACAGAGATAGGGAGGGTTGCAGGGACTGGAGGAGGTTACAGAGATAGGGAGGGTCGGAGGGGCTGGAGGAGGTTACAGAGATAGGGAGGGTTGTCGGGGACTGGAGGACGTTACAGAGATTGGGAGGGTCGGAGGGACTGGAGGAGGTTACAGAGATCGGGAGGGGGCTGAGGGGCCATGGAGGGATTTGAAAACGAGGATGAGAATTTTAAAATCGAGGTGTTACCGGACCGGGAGCCGGTGTAGGTCAGCGAGCACCGGGGGGTGACGGGTGAACGGGGACTCGGTGCGTGTTCGGACACGGGGGGTGCGGGGGGTGGGATCAGCAGGAGTTTTGGGATGAGATGAAGTTTACGGAGGACGCAACGTGGGAGAGCAGCCGGCAGAGCGTCGGGAATGGTCGAGTCTGGAGGGGAACGAAGGCACGGGTGAGGGTTTCAGCAGCCGATGAGCTGAGACAGGGGGCGGAGTCGGGGCGACGTTCCGGAGGTGGAAATAGGCGGAGTCAGTGACGGTGAGGATATGTGGTCGGAATCTTATCGCGGGGGTTAAATCTGACAGCGAGGTTGTGAACAGTCTGGGTTCAGACTGAGACAGTCGCCAGGGAGAGGGACGGAGTCGGTAGCTGGCGAACGGAGTTTGTGACGGGGATTGAAGACAACGGCTCAGATATTACAGAGAGAGAGAGAGAGAGTGATGGGAAAACACAGCAGATATCTCGCACAAAGTTCAGACCATGATCCCCAACAGCTCTCTATCAGTTTCTGAGCACATCAACACAGAACCACAAGTACTGAGAGAGATATCAGACACTCTCTCAGGGTGATATCTGTACACTGACTGGTGTCTCTCAGTCCCCTCTCTCTCAGGGTGATATCTGTACACTGACTGGTGTCTCTCAGTCCCCTCTCTCTCAGGGTGATATCTGTACACTGACTGGTGTCTCTCAGTCCCCTCTCTCTCAGGGTGATATCTGTACACTGACTGGTGTCTCTCAGTCCGTCTCTCTCAGGGAGATATCTGTACACTGACTGGTGTCTCTCAGTCCCTCTCTCTCAGGGTGATATCTGTACACTGACTGGTGTCTCTCAGTCCCCTCTCTCTCAGGGTGATATCTGTACACTGACTGGTGTCTCTCAGTCCCTCTCACTCAGGGTGATATCTGTACACTGACTGGTGTCTCTCAGTCCCCTCTCTCTCAGGGTGATATCTGTACACTGACTGGTGTCTCTCAGTCCCCTCTCTCTCAGGGTGATATCTGTACACTGACTGGTGTCTCTCAGTCCCTGTCTCTCCGGGAGATATTTTTACACTGTTTGGTGTCTCTCAGTTCCCTGACCCTCAGGTATATGAAGTTGCCTCAGAGTTGAGAACCTCCCTCATGATTCTCAACCCCTTCCGTTCCCTTTGACCTCCCTGTGGTAACAATCCTCCTATCGACCAGTCACAATGGCTATTTGCGGGTCACTCAGACACCGTGGAATGTGAGGGCTGTGAGCTTGAGTGTTATCAGTGCGTCGGAATGACAGGGAGGTGATAGACGAATTCAGGACAGCAACGTTTAAGTAATTGTGGTGAGTCCCTTTGCGTTGTGGGGAGTGTCGATCGTCGAGACGGAATCGCGATTGCCTTCGCATCGCGCCACTTGTTCGGGGCACTTTTTCCGCGATGCGTTAACCGGGCATGTGGATATCGCAAGATGTTGTGGCAAGGTTTTAACAAGGGGGAGGCCTGCGTGTCAAATCTGGTCGCATTCCTCGAGGGGGAGCAGTGTCGATCAGGGGGCCCCAGTAGATGCGGCATATGTAGATTTTCAGAAAAGCATCAATGATGTGCCACACGACAAAGTTGCACAAGATTAGGTGTTGGGAGATAATGAATTGGCATGGGCAGAGGTTTGGCTGACAGACAAGAAAACAGACGGTGCAGGAATAAACGGGACAATTTCGGGACTGCAGAACGTGACGGGCAGGGCACCATGAGGTTCAGTGCTGGGCACCCAGCCATTTACAATCTCTAACAATCGGATAAGGGAACTGAGTGTAACGTCCAAGTTTGCCGATAAAACAAATTTATGTGGAAGAGTAAGTGGCGAGAAGGATGCACAGAGGCCGCAGAGGGAATATAAAGAGGTTGGGGGAGTGGGCAGGAACATGGCAGATGGGGAGTTGCGACGTTGGTAGGCAAAATAGACAGGGCATTGCTGAGACCACACCTGGAGTATTGAGTCCAGTTTAGGTCTCCTTACCTAAGGAAGGACACAATTGTCCGAGACGGATTGTAACGAAGGTTCACTAGACTGGTTCCTGGGAGGAGGGGATTGTCCTGAGGGGACAGATCGAGTCGAATGGGCGATATCTGAGAGAGAGGGACTGAGAGACACCAGTCAGTGTACAGATATCACCCTGAGAGAGAGGAACTGAGAGACACCAGTCAGTGTACAGATATCACCCTGAGAGAGAGAGAGACTGAGAGACACCAGTCAGTGTACAGATATCACCCTGAGAGAGAGGGACTGAGAGACACCAGTCAGTGTACAGATATCACCCTGAGAGACAGGGGACTGAGAGACACCAGTCAGTGTACAGATATCACCCTGAGAGAGAGGGGACTGAGAGACACCAGTCAGTGTACAGATATCACCCTGAGAGAGAGGGGACTGAGAGACACCAGTCAGTGTACAGATATCACCCTGAGAGAGAGGGGACTGAGAGACACCAGTCAGTGTACAGATATCACCCTGAGAGAGAGAGAGACTGAGAGACACCATTCAGTGTACAGATATCACCCTGAGAGAGAGACTGAGAGACACCAGTCAGTGTACAGATATCACCCTGAGAGAGAGGGGACTGAGAGACACCAGTCAGTGTACAGATATCACCCTGAGAGAGAGAGGACTGAGAGACACCAGTCAGTGTACAGATATCACCCTGAGAGAGAGGGGACTGAGAGACACCAGTCAGTGTACAGATATCACCCTGAGAGAGAGGGGACTGAGAGACACCAGTCAGTGTACAGATATCACCCTGAGAGAGAGGGGACTGCGAGACAGCAGTCAGTGTACAGATATCACCCTGAGAGAGAGGGGACTGAGAGACACCAGTCAGTGTACAGATATCACCCTGAGAGAGTGGGGACTGAGAGACACCAGTCTGTGTACAGATATCACCCTGAGAGAGAGGGGACTGAGAGACACCAGTCAGTGTACAGATATCACCCTGAGAGAGAGGGACTGAGAGACACCAGTCAGTGTACAGATATCACCCTGAGAGAGAGGGACTGAGAGACACCAGTCAGTGTACAGATATCACCCTGAGAGAGAGAGGACTGAGAGACACCAGTAATTGAACAGATATCACCCTGAGAGAGAGGGGACTGAGAGACACCAGTCAGTGTACAGATATCACCCTGAGAGAGAGGGACTGAGAGACACCAGTCAGTGTACAGATATCACCCTGAGAGAGAGGGACTGAGAGACACCAGTCAGTGTACAGATATCACCCTGAGAGAGAGGGACTGAGAGACACCAGTCAGTGTACAGATATCACCCTGAGAGAGAGGGACTGAGAGACACCAGTCAGTGTACAGATATCACCTTGAGAGAGAGGGACTGAGAGACACCAGTCAGTGTACAGATATCACCCTGAGAGAGAGGGACTGAGAGACACCAGTCAGTGTACAGATATCACCCTGAGAGAGAGGGACTGAGAGACACCAGTCAGTGTACAGATATCACCCTGAGAGAGAGAGGACTGAGAGACACCAGTCAGTGTACAGATATCACCCTGAGAGAGAGAGGACTGAGAGACACCAGTCAGTGTACAGATATCACCCAGAGAGAGAGGGACTGAGAGACACCAGTCAGTGTACAGATATCACCCTGAGAGAGAGGGACTGAGAGACACCAGTCAGTGTACAGATATCACCCTGAGAGAGAGGGACTGAGAGACACCAGTCAGTGTACAGATATCACCCTGAGAGAGAGAGGACTGAGAGACACCAGTCAGTGTACAGATATCACCCAGAGAGAGAGGGACTGAGAGACACCAGTCAGTGTACAGATATCACCCTGAGAGAGAGAGGACTGAGAGACACCAGTCAGTGTACAGATATCACCCTGAGAGAGAGGGACTGAGAGACACCAGTCAGTGTACAGATATCACCCTGAGAGAGAGGGACTGAGAGACACCAGTCAGTGTACAGATATCACCCTGAGAGAGAGAGGACTGAGAGACACCAGTCAGTGTACAGATATCACCCTGAGAGAGAGGGACTGAGAGACACCAGTCAGTGTACAGATATCACCCTGAGAGAGAGGGACTGAGAGACACCAGTCAGTGTACAGATATCACCCTGAGAGAGAGGGGACTGAGAGACACCAGTCAGTGTACAGATATCACCCTGAGAGAGAGGGACTGAGAGACACCAGTCAGTGTACAGATATCACCCTGAGAGAGAGGGACTGAGAGACACCAGTCAGTGTACAGATATCTCCCTGAGAGAGAGGGGACTGAGAGACACCAGTCAGTGTACAGATATCACCCTGAGAGAGAGGGACTGAGAGACACCAGTCAGTGTACAGATATCACCCTGAGAGAGAGGGACTGAGAGACACCAGTCAGTGTACAGATATCACCCTGAGAGAGAGGGACTGAGAGACACCAGTCATTTTACAGATATAGTGCACCATACATTCGATCCCCGCTTGTTGTTGCCTTTTCTGATGACTGTTCTTGGAGATGCCTTCTGTTGCCATGCCGACCGCCTCACTCCAGCCTCTTTTTGTGTTTCCCTCCCGACAGATGCGAAGGAGGCTTTTCTCCACCCTCCTTGTCGACTGAATGTCTCTGAGCATGGAATCGGCCCGCGGATCGGGGCCCAGCATCTCCGATCCCCCCCCTCCGAGCTCGGCCATCGAGGAGAGTAGGGCCCACCCGGAACCCGTGCCTTCCTACACCCCGGCCACGCAGGTCCACACTGTCGCGGGCACCCTGCGTCTCCCGCCCAGCGGGCAGCGCCTGGGTCTGACCACCTCGGGCTCTACCGAGTCCTCCTGGTCGAACAGCTCCGACACGGCACGCTGGCTGGGGGCGGAGGAGGAGGGCCGTCCGTCCGCCCGGCTCGCGTCCTCGCCCGAAGAATGGAGGCCCCCCTCCCCGGCGTCCCCCGGGCCCAAGCCGCCCCTCCGGAGCCCCCCGGACGCCCCGTCAGGTCAAGGGTCAACCCCGGGAATGCCTCTGGGTCTCGGGCCGACGGAAGACAACCCGAACCAGCTGCAGCCGGAAGCCGAGCCCCAGCAAGAGCCGAAGGGGCTGCCAACGGAGGTGCCGGGTCCGCCCCCTCCGCCCGCCGAGCCGGCGGTGCCCTCGGCCGAGTCAGAGGCCGCCAGCCCGCGCCAGCCCGTCGCCTCGCACTCGGCCCCCACCGTCCTGGATGACGAGGAACCCCGGCCCCCTTCGCCGCGGCTCCTCCCCGGCTACCAATCCCGGACGGGCCCCCAGCCGGCCGACCTCTGGAAGACGGCGTTCTGGATCATCGAGGACTTCCAGGCCCCGTGCCCGCCCTGTCGCCCGGGCGACGAGGCCCCGCCCGCCGCCCGGGCCGAACCCGGGGCGGCGCCCCCCCCGCAAGAGGCGGAGGCCGCGAGGGCCCGAGCCGAGCCGGCCCCCCACGTCAGCCCGCAGCCTCCTTACTACGACCTGGAGCCCGAGGACCTGGCCAGCTACCGGACTCTGCACCCCTGCCCCGAGGCCCCCGTGCGGGATAGCGAGCTGATGGGCGTTCCGGACGAGGACCTGGAGTTCTGGGGGAAGTTTTACTTTGTCGGAGTGGACACTGCCCGCCAGCTCCTGCAGCGGAGGAAGAAGCCGCACAAGTGAAGGCGGGACGGTCCCCTTGCCAGGGTCCGCTTTGCTTCCGCCAAGGCTCCGCGGCCCATCGTGACATGCGGCGGGCGCCTGTCGGGGGCGGGGGGGGGGGCGGGTGTGTGGGTCCAATTACATTGATGAAATAAAGAGCCAATCGGTGGGTTGTTGGATCCTGTGGTAATGGCTGTTTACACTCCCATATCCGGTGGTCCCCTCGGACGGACCCTCGCATCTCAGGGGTTCCTCGAATCACTCCCTACACCCCCCCCCCACCCCCACCACCAGCCAGGCCGTCAATGACCTCCCTTGTGACTCGATGCCGGATCCCTCAGTACCGACCCTCCGACAGTGCGGCACTCCCTCAGTACTGACCCTCCGACAGTGCTGCACTCCCTCAGTACTGACCCTCCGACAGTGCGGCTCTCCCTCAGTACTGACCCTCCGACAGTGTGACACTCCCTCAGTACTGACCCTCCGACAGTGCGGCACTCCCTCAGTACTGACCCTCCGACAGTGCGGCAGTCCCTCAGTACTGACCCTCCGACAGTGCGGCACTCCCTCAGTACTGACCCTCCGACAGCGCGGCACTCCCTCAGTACTGACCCTCCGACAGTGCGGCACTCCCTCAGTACTGACCCTCTGACAGTGCGGCACTCCCTCAGTACTGACCCTCCGACAGTGCGGCACTCCCTCAGTACTGACCCTCCGACAGTGCGGCACTCCCTCAGTACTGACCCTCCGACAGCGCGGCACTCCCTCAGTACTGACCCTCCGACAGTGCGGCACTCCCTCAGTACTGACCCTCCGACAGTGCGGCGAACCCTCAGTACTGACCCTCCGATAGTGCGGCACTCCCTCAGTACTGACTCTCCGACAGTACGGCGCTCCCTCAGTACTGACCCTCCGACAGTCTGGCACTCACTCAGTACTGACCCTCCGACAGTACGGCGCTCCCTCAGTACTGACCCTCCGACAGTCTGGCACTCACTCAGTACTGACTCTCCGACAGTACGGCACTCCCTCAGTACTGACTCTCCGACAGTACGGCGCTCCCTCAGTACTGACCCTCCGACAGTCTGGCACTCACTCAGTACTGACCCTCCGACAGTCTGGCGCTCCCTCAGTACTGACTCTCCGACAGTACGGCGCTCCCTCAGTACTGACCCTCCGACAGTCTGGCACTCACTCAGTACTGACCCTCCGACAGTCTGGCGCTCCCTCAGTACTGACCCTCCGACAGTATGGCACTCTCTCAGTACTGACCCTCCGACAGTGCGGCGCTCTCTCAGTACTGACCCTCCGACAGTGCTGCACTCCCTCAGTACTGACCCTCCAACAGTGCGGCGAACCCTCAGTACTGACCCTCCGATAGTGCGGCACTCCCTCAGTACTGACTCTCCGACAGTACGGCGCTCCCTCAGTACTGACCCTCCGACAGTCTGGCACTCACTCAGTACTGACCCTCCGACAGTCTGGCGCTCCCTCAGTACTGACCCTCCGACAGTCTGGCGCTCCCTCAGTACTGACCCTCCGATAGTGCGGCACTCCCTCAGTACTGACCCCCCGACAGTGCGGCACTCCCTCAGTACTGACCCTCCGACAGTGCGGCACTCTCTCAGTACTGACTCTCCGACAGTGCGGCACTCCCTCAGTACTGACCCTCCGACAGTGCGGCACTCTCTCAGTACTGACCGTCCGACAGTGCAGCGCTCCCTCAGTACTGACCCTCCGACAGTGCGGCGCTCCCTCAGTACTGACTCTCCGACAGTGCGGCACTCCCTCAGTACTGACCCTCCGACATTGCAGCGCTCCCTCAGTACTGACCCTCCGACAGTACGGCACTCTCTCAGTACTGACCCTCCGATAGTGCGGCACTCCCTCAGTACTGACCCTCCAACAGTGCGGCGAACCCTCAGTACTGACCCTCCGACATTGCAGCGCTCCCTCAGTACTGACCCTCCGACAGTACGGCACTCTCTCAGTACTGACCCTCCGACAGTACGGCACTCTGTCAGTACTGACCCTCCGACAGTGCGGCACTCTCTCAGTACGGACCCTCCAACAGTGCGGCACTCCCTCAGTACTGACTGTCCGACAGTGCAGCGCTCCCTCAGTACTGACCCTCCGACAGTGCGGTGCTCCCTCAGTACTGACCCTCCGACAGTGCGGCACTCCCTCAGTACTGACCCTCTGACAGTGCGGCACTCCCTCAGTACTGACCCTCCGACAGTGCGGCACTCTCTCAGTACGGACCCTCCAACAGTGCGGCACTCCCTCAGTACTGACTGTCCGACAGTGCAGCGCTCCCTCAGTACTGACCCTCCGACAGTGCGGTGCTCCCTCAGTACTGACCCTCCGACAGTGCGGCACTCCCTCAGCACTGAGCCTCCGACAGTGCGGCACTCCCTCAGCACTGAGCCTCCGACAGTGCGGCACTCCCTCAGCACTGACCCTCCGACAGGGCGGTGCTCCCTCGGTGTTGTGAAAGTGGGAGTGCCCGCTCGATTCCAGCACCTCCTGAGTGAGAGGCAGGTGAGTGAGATGGATCGAGTGGGCCGTGTTACGTCTCCGATAGCACAAAAGCAACCTCACCGGCCACTCCGAGACTCCCTGACGCGCTGGGAGCTCCTGTCGAAATGCAATGCATCTTTTGGGGGTGGCGCCGAGGGAGAGTGAGCACGCCCAGGAACACGGAGGAGCGGATCCAAAGGTGAACGGACATTTGGAGGGACGGTCACGCCCGTGAGGGCAGAGCTCGTGCCGCTTGCCCTACTGCGGCAGGGAACAAATATCGTGCATCTGTACGGCTCCCTAAAATCAGTGGCGGGAATATAACCTGGGACAAGATTGGCGTTTGAAAAAGTATGGGCCAAGAAAAATGAACGGCAGTGCTGGTTTGCTGAAGGCAGTTTGGGTTTGGCCAATGTGATTGGGTAGTTCGATACAGTAACTGAGAGGGTTGATGTTGGTAATGTAGCGGAAGCGGTTTATCTGGACTATTAAAAAGACATTTGACTTTTCGGCAAAATTACAACTCATGGGATTAAAGGGGCTGGGCGGTTGTTTCTCAGACTGGAGGGGGTATAGAGTGGGACACCCCAGGGCTCAGTATTAGGACCCCGACCTTTTTCATATATATTAACAACCCGGGAGTATGGGGCACAATGTTAAATAGTGCTCGAAACTCGGAAGGGTAGTTAGCAATGAGGAGTGGGGGGGGGGGGGTGGTGCGGGTGGGATTAACTGGACGGAACATTCAAAGAGATGGCATAGTTACCAATGGGCCGAATGGCCTGGTTCTTGTGCTGTCTCATTCTATCATTCTCTGAAAGAGATACGACTCTGATCAGTTTGTGACACACAATTTAATCTTGAACTGAGTTGGCAATAACCTTTCGATATACGTAACGCGCGCCAACCGGGAGACACTGATGTGTGCAGTTGAGCGGCAGTCAGTCCCTTCATTTGCCCCTCCGCTGCTGTTTACGGAGGCGAAACCTCAGGAGGCCTCTGGCCTTTTCCACCCCGCTAAAGTACAGGGTGCCCCAGAACTCGCGGTCCTCCTCCGACACCTCCATCATGGCATTGTTTGAGACGACCAGGGGGGGCAGCAGATGTGGGTAGAGGATGCTAAATAACGTGTGGTCGTAGCCGGTCGGGTCGAAGGGGGAGAGGGCCTGGGGGACCTCCGCCTCCGTCTGCGTCTCCATCTCGGAGGGCTCTGGGGTGGGCGCCTTGGCTGGCGACGGGCACGAGCAGGTCAGAGGGGGCTCTTCGGCCGGGGCGGGCGCCTTCGGGGTGTCAGAGTCGGTCTTCGATGAGGCCTCGCTGGAGAGGGTGGTCTTCGTCTCGTAGCTGGGCGTCAGGTGTGAGAAGAGGGTGACGATGACCAGGGGGTCGCACGGGGGGTGCGGCACCCCCGAGGTGCCCGAGGAGATCTCGCCGTCCGCCCCCTCGCTGAACGACTCCCGCTGGCTGGGGGTCTCCGAGTCCGTGCTCTGCCTGGACGGGGCCAGCTCGAAGGGGTTGAAGATGGTGGGGCTCATGCCCGACGAGGGGCCCTCCTCGGGGTTGTCGGCTGAGGGGGCATGCCCGGCGGGCGGTCCCTTCTTCTCCTGGGGGCAACTGGCCGCTCGGCCCCCGGTGAGTGGCGGTCCCGGGGGCCCGGCCTCAGGGGGCTCAATTGGAGACCCGGCAGCTGAACGGCAGGAAGGTTCCTCGTCCAATGTCTCCTCACTCGAGGCCACCAGACTGTCGCCGGGCGCTACACGATCTGAAAGACCTCCGTCTTCAGTCATCTGCTCAGGCCTCCCTGCAGCCAGGGTCCAGTCAGTCGGAGGCTGGAGGTCAGACATCTCCTCGCTCGGCACTGCCAGGGTGCCCTCAGCTGGCCAACGATGCAGGGCATTCGAGACATGCCGCGGGTCGAGACACCCGTCTGCCAATGCCCCGGCAAAGCGGACTCCCTCACCGCCTTCCCTGTCAGCTCGGAATGCGACCTCCTCGTCTTGGGTGTCCGTCTCCGGGCCCGGTCGTGGTGACGGGACACCGGGGGCTGGGTGCTGGTGCGGAAATTCACCAGCCGCACTCTGGGTGCTCAGCGAACGCCTCGAGGTCCCATCGAAACTCCTTGAAGCCAAGGTGCCAGCGGACTGCGTCTCAGAGAAGACACTGTCCAGACTCGGGGTCTCATCCGATAACGAATCTGAACGGGTAGTCAGTATGTGTTCCACTGCAGATATCTCGCCTGACGTCAGGTACATGCCAAGTGTAGATATCTCACCAGTAGTCAGGGTCACTTCTCCTGAAGTCATGGTCTGTTCCACTGGAGATATCCCATCTGCAGTTATGGTCTCTTCTACTGGAAATATCTCACCTGCAGTCATGGTCTGTTCCACTGGAGATATCCCATCTGCAGTTATGGTCTCTTCTACTGGAAATATTTCACCTGTAGTCATGGTCTGTTCCACTGGAGATATCCCATCTGCAGTTATGGTCTCTTCAACTGGAAATATCTCACCTGCAGTCATGGTCTGTTCCACTGGAGATATCCCATCTGCAGTTATGGTCTCTTCTACTGGAAATATCTCACCTGCAGTCATGGTCTGTTCCACTGGAGATATCCCATCTGCAGTTATGGTCTCTTCTACTGGAAATATTTCACCTGTAGTCATGGTCTGTTCCACTGGAGATATTTCATCTGCAGTTATGGTCTCTTCTACTGGAAATATTTCACCTGTAGTCATGGTCTGTTCCACTGGAGATATTTCACCTCTAGTCATGGTCTGTTCCACTGGAAATATTTCACCTGTAGTCATGGTCTGTTCCACTGGAGATATTTCACCTCTAGTCATGGTCTGTTCCACTGGAGATATCCCATCTGCAGTTATGGTCTGTTCCACTGGAGATAGTTCATCTGCAGTCATGGTCTGTTCCACTGGAGATATTTCACCTCTAGTCATGGTCTGCTCCACTGGAAATATCTCACCTGAAGTCAGGGTCTGTTCCACTGGAGATATCTCACCTGAAGTCAGGGTCTGTTCCACTGGAGATATTTCACCTGCAGTCATGGTCTGTTCCACTGGAAATATTTCACCTGCAGTCATGGTCTGCTCCACTGGAGATATTTCACCTGCAGCCATGGTCTGTTCCACTGGAGATATTTCACCTGTAGTCATGGTCTGTTCCACTGGAGATATCTCACCTGCAGTCATGGTCTGTTCCACTGGAGATATTTCACCTGCAGTCATGGTCTGTTCCACTGGAGATATCTCACCTCTAGTCATGGTCTGTTCCACTGTAGATATCTCACCTGCAGCCATGGTCTGTTCCACTGGAGATATCTCACCTGAAGTCAGGGTCTGTTCCACTGGAGATATTTCATCTGCAGTCATGGTCTGCTCCACTGGAGATATTTCACCTGTAGTCATGGTCTGTTCCACTGGAGATATCTCACCTGCAGCCATGGTCTGTTCCACTGGAGATATCTCACCTGAAGTCAGGGTCTGTTCCACTGGAGATATTTCATCTGCAGTCATGGTCTGCTCCACTGGAGATATTTCACCTGTAGTCAGGGTCTGTTCCACTGGAGATATTTCACCTGCAGTCAGGGTCTGCTCCACTGGAGATATTTCACCTCTAGTCATGGTCTGTTCCACTGGAGATATTTCACCTCTAGTCATGGTCTGCTCCACTGGAGATATTTCACCTGCAGTCAGGGTCTGCTCCACTGGAGATATCTCACCTGAAGTCAGGGTCTGTTCCACTGGAGATATTTCACCTGCAGTCAGGGTCTGTTCCACTGGAGATATCTCACCTGAAGTCAGGGTCTGTTCCACTGGAGATATTTCATCTGCAGTCATGGTCTGTTCCACTGGAAATATTTCATCTGTAGTCATGGTCTGTTCCACTGGAGATATTTCACCTGCAGTCAGGGTCTGTTCCACTGGAGATATCTCACCTGAAGTCAGGGTCTGTTCCACTGGAGATATTTCATCTGCAGTCATGGTCTGTTCCACTGGAAATATTTCATCTGCAGTCATGGTCTGTTCCACTGGAAATATTTCATCTGTAGTCATGGTCTGTTCCACTGGAGATATTTCACCTGAAGTCAGGGTCTGTTCCACTGGAGATATTTCATCTGCAGTCATGGTCTGTTCCACTGGAGATATTTCACCTCTAGTCATGGTCTGTTCCACTGGAGATATTTCACCTGAAGTCATGGTCTGTTCCACTGGAGATATTTCACCTGTAGTCAGGGTCTGTTCCACTGGAGATATTTCACCTGCAGTCATGGTCTGCTCCACTGGAGATATCTCACCTGAAGTCAGGGTCTGTTCCACTGGAAATATTTCATCTGTAGTCATGGTCTGTTCCACTGGAGATATTTCACCTGCAGTCATGGTCTGTTCCACTGGAGATATTTCACCTGCAGCCATGGTCTGTTCCACTGGAGATATTTCACCTGCAGTCAGGGTCTGTTCCACTGGAGATATTTCACCTCTAGTCATGGTCTGCTCCACTGGAGATATCTCACCTGAAGTCAGGGTCTGTTCCACTGGAGATATTTCACTTACAGTCAAGGTCTGTTCCACTGGAGGTATCTCACCTGAAGTCAGCGTCTGTTCCACTGGAGATATTTCACCTGCAGTCATGGTCTGTTCCACTGGAGATATTTCACCTGCAGTCATGGTCTGTTCCACTGGAGATATCTCACCTGAAGTCAGGGTCTGTTCCACTGGAGATATTTCACCTCTAGTCATGGTCTGTTCCACTGGAGATATTTCACCTGAAGTCAGGGCCTGTTCCACTGGAGATATTTCACCTGAAGTCAGGGTCTGTTCCACTGGAGATATTTCACCTCTAGTCAGTGTCTGTTCCACTGGAGATATCTCACCTGAAGTCAGGGTCTGTTCCACTGGAGATATTTCACCTGCAGTCATGGTCTGTTCCACTGGAGATATTTCACCTCTAGTCATGGTCTGTTCCACTGGAGATATTTCACCTGAAGTCAGGGTCTGTTCCACTGGAGATATCTCACCTGAAGTCAGGGTCTGTTCCACTGGAGATATTTCACCTGCAGTCATGGTCTGTTCCACTGGAGATATCTCACCTGTAGTCATGGTCTGTTCCACTGGAGATATTTCACCTGCAGTCATGGTCTGTTCCACTGGAGATATTTCACCTCTAGTCAGTGTCTGTTCCACTGGAGATATCTCACCTGTAGTCATGGTCTGTTCCACTGGAGATATTTCACCTGCAGTCATGGTCTGTTCCACTGGAGATATTTCACCTGTAGTCATGGTCTGTTCCACTGGAGATATTTCACCTGAAGTCAGGGTCTGTTCCACTGGAGATATTTCACCTGAAGTCATGGTCTGTTCCACTGGAGATATTTCACCTGAAGTCAGGGTCTGTTCCACTGGAGATATCTCACCTCTAGTCATGGTCTGTTCCACTGGAGATATTTCACCTCTAGTCATGGTCTGTTCCACTGGAGATATTTCACCTGAAGTCAGGGTCTGTTCCACTGGAGATATTTCACCTGCAGTCAGGGTCTGTTCCACTGGAGATATTTCACCTGAAGTCAGGGTCTGTTCCACTGGAGATATTTCACCTGAAGTCAGGGTCTGTTCCACTGGAGATATCTCACCTCTAGTCATGGTCTGTTCCACTGGAGATATCTCACCTCTAGTCATGGTCTGTTCCACTGGAGATATCTCACCTGAAGTCAGGGTCTGTTCCACTGGAGATATTTCACCTGCAGCCATGGTCTGTTCCACTGGAGATATTTCACCTGCAGTCATGGTCTGTTCCACTGGAGATATTTTATCTGTAGTCAGGGTCTGTTCCACTGGAGATATTTCACCTGAGGTCAGGGTCTGTTCCACTGGAGATATTTCACCTGCAGTCATGGTCTGTTCCACTGGAGATATTTCACCTGCAGTCATGGTCTGTTCCACTGGAGATATTTTATCTGCAGTCATGGTCTGTTCCACTGGAGATATTTCACCTCTAGTCATGGTCTGTTCCACTGGAGAAATCTCACCTGAAGTCATGGTCTGTTCCACTGGAGATATTTCACCTGCAGTCATGGTCTGTTCCACTGGAGATATTTCACCTGCAGTCAGTGTCTGTTCCACTGGAGATATCTCACCTGTAGTCAGGGTCTGTTCCACTGGAGATATTTCACCTCTAGTCATGGTCTGTTCCACTGGAGATATCTCACCTGTAGTCAAGGTCTGTTCCACTGGAGATATTTCACCTGTAGTCATGGTCTGTTCCACTGGAGATATTTCACCTCTGGTCATGGTCTGTTCCACTGGAGCTATCTCACCTGTAGTCAAGGTCTGTTCCACTGGAGATATTTCACCTGTAGTCATGGTCTGTTCCACTGGAGATATTTCACCTGTAGTCAGGGTCTGTTCCACTGGTGATATTTCATCTGTAGTCAGGGTCTGCTCCACTGGAGATATTTCACTTACAGTCATGGTCTGTTCCACTGGAGATATTTCATCTGTAGTCAGTGTCTGTTCCACTGCAGATATCTCACCTGTAGCCAGTGTCTGTTCCACTGGAGATATCTCAAGTATAGTTAGTGACTGTTCCACTGGAGATATCTCACCTGTAGTCAGGGTCTGTTCCACTGGAGATATCTCACCTGTAGTCAGGATCTGTTCCACTGCAGATATCTCAAGTATATTCAGTGTGTGTTGCACTGCTGATATCTCACCTGTAGTCAGAGTCTGTTCCACTGGAGATATCTCACCTGTAGTCAGGATCTCTTCCACTGGAGATTGCTCACCCGAAGTCAGGGTCAGTTCCAGTGGAGATATCGCACCTGTAGTCATGGTCTGTTCCACTGGAAATATCGCACCTGTAGTCAGGGTATGTTCCACTGGAGATATCTCATCTATAGTCAGGGTGTGTTCCACTGGAGATATCTCACCTGTAGTCAGGGTCTGTTCCACTGGAGATATCTCACCTGTAGTCAGGGTATGTTCCACTGGAGATATCTCACCTGTAGTCAGGTTCTGTTCCACTGGAGATATCTCACCTGTAGTCATGGTCTGTTCCACTAGAGATATCTCACCTGTAGTCAGGGTCTGTTCCACTGCAGATATCTCACCTGTTGTCAGGGTCTGTTCCACTAGAGATATCTCACCTGTAGTCAGGGTCTGTTCCACTGGAGATATCTCACCTGTAGTCAGGGTCTGTTCCACTGCAGATATCTCACCTGTAGTCAGGGTGTGTTCCACTAGAGATATCTCACCTGTAGTCAGGGTCTGTTCCATTGGAGATATCTCACCTGTAGTCAGGGTCTTTTCCACTGCAGATATCTCACCTGTAGTCAAGGTCTGTTCCACTGGAGATATCTCACCTGTAGTCAGGGTCTGTTCTTCTGGAGATATCTCACCTGTAGTCAGGGTCTGTTTCACTGCAGATATCTCACCTGTAGTCATGGTCTGTTCCACTGGAGATATCTCACCTGTAGTCATGGTCTGTTCCACTGGAGATATCTCACCTGTAGTCAGGGTCTGTTCCACTGGAGATATCTCACCTGTAGTCAGGGTCTGTTCCACTGGAGATATCTCACCTGTAGTCATGGTCTGTGCCACTGCAGATATCTCACCTGTAGTCAGGGTCTGTTCCACTGGAGATATCTCACCTGTAGTCATGGTCTGTGCCACTGCAGATATCTCACCTGAAGTCAGGGTCTGTTCTTCTGGAGATATCTCACTTGTAATCGTGGTCTGTTCCACTGGAGATATCTCACGTAGAGTCAGTGTCTGTTCCACTGGAGATATCTCACCTGAAGTCAGTGTCTGTTCCACTGGAGATATCTCACCTGTAGTCTGTGTCTGTTCCACTGGAGATATCTCACCTGAAGTCAGTGTCTGTTCCACTGGAGATATCTCACCTGTAGTCTGTGTCTGTTTCACTGCAGATATCTCACCTGTAGTCATGGTCTGTTCCACTGGAGATATCTCACCTGAAGTCAGTGTCTGTTCCACTGGAGATATCTCACCTGTAGTCTGTGTCTGTTCCACTGGAGATATTTCACCTGTAGTCATGGTCTGTTCCACTGGAGATATCTGACCTGTAGTCAGGGTCTGTTCCTCTGGAGATATCTGACCTGTAGTCAATGTCTGTTCCACTGGAGATATCTCACCTGAAGTCAGTGTCTGTTCCACTGGAGATATCTCACCTGTAGTCTGTGTCTGTTCCACTGGAGATATTTCACCTGTAGTCATGGTCTGTTCCACTGTAGATATCTCACCTGTAGTCAGGGTCTGTTCCTCTGGAGATATCTGACCTGTAGTCAATGTCTGTTCCACTGGAGATATCTCACCTGTAGTCAGGTTCTGTTCCACTGGAGATATCTGACCTGTAGTCATGGTCTGTTCCGCTGGTGATATCTCACCTGTAGTCAGGGTCTCTCCCACTGGAGATATTTCACCTGATGTCAGGGTGTGTTTCACTGGAGATATCTCACCTGTAGTCAGGGTCTCCTCCACTAGAGATATCTCACCTGTAGTCAGTGTCTGTTCCCCTGGAGATATCTCACCTGTAGTCAGTGTCTGTTCCACTGGAGATATCTCACCTGTCGTCAGTGTCTGTTCCACTGCAGATATCTCACCTGCAGTCATGGTGTGTTCCCCTGGAGATATCTCACTTGTAGTCAGTGTCCTTGCCACTGGAGATATCTCTCCTTTAGTCAGTGTCTGTTCCACTGGAGATATTTCACCTGCAGTCATGGTGTGTTCCCCTGGAGATATCTCACCTGTAGTCAGTGTCTTTGCCATTGAATATATCTCACCTCCAGTCAGATTCCCTTCCACTGGTGAGACATCGCCTGTCGTCAGTGCCTCTTCCCGTGGTGATATATCCCCCGTAGTCAGTGCCTCTTCCAGTGCAGATAAATCACCTGTCATCAGTGTATCTTCCCGTGGAGATATATCGCCTGTCGTCAGGGTACGATCGGATGGGCAGATGTCGCCTGTAGTCAGGGTCTGCTCAGCTGAAGATTCCTCAAACGTGGCCATAGTCTGACCGGTAGTGGAGACGGTGTCAATGGGCCGGGCCATGTCAGATGGAGATTTCTGGGCCGCAGTAAAGGCCTGGTCGTAGGTTGACAGTGTGTCAATGCTCAGTGCCTGGCCTGGTATGAATATGGCTGAAGCCTCTTCAGAGGGGCCGTCCATAAAGGGCATCAAGTCTCGATCCGACGCCGTTGTCAAGTCAACTGTGAGCGCTTGTTCGGAGAGTGATGGCCGATTGATTGTCAACGTCTGCGATGCAGTCCCCTCCCCTCCTGTCCAGCCCTGAATGGTCTGTTCGACTGGAGAAACCGGACTCGTCCTGGGCGCGGCCTTGCTGACCGCACCGCCGCCCTCCGGCGGGCTCTCCGTCACCGGCCCCCGCCCGGGCCGGCGCATCTCCGCCGCGTCCGGGGCCTCCCAGGAATGGGCCGCCCCCCGCCACCCATCCTCCTCCGCCGTTGCACCTTCCTCGGGCCCGGGGCCCGGCGAGGAGTCACTGAGCCACGCGTCGGTTGGGGGCTCCCCGGCTGGGGCCCGGCGTGGCCCATACAGAAACTCCGCGTCCCAGCTGCGAGGGACCGGCGGCTCCTCCCACTCGACGGCCACCCGCTCCTCGCCCACTCCGTCGGGGGGCCCCTCGCCCCGGGTGGGCCCCTCGTTGCCGGAGCCGGGAATGGGGGTCCCCTCGCTGGGGGTCGGCCCCCCCGGGGCCTCCGGCTTGGCCTCCCCGAGGAGGTAGGGCCCGTCCCAGCTGTCGTGCGCCAGGCTTTGCCTCCAGCCTGACTTCTCGTCCGTTGAGGAGGAGGTGGGAGGCCGCCCAAAGGGAGGGGTCTCATTCCAGCTGTCGACGGTCAGAACCTTGCCCCAGACGGAGCGGTCGTCGGCCGACGAGTCCACCGGGAGCGGGCCGGCCGTCTTCTCGTCCCGGGTGTAGATTGTCAGGATCTCCCCCCAGGCTGACTTCTCGTCGGAAGAGGCCGGGGCCGTCACCTCCCCGTAGAGGAACTGCTCCTCCCAGCTGCGGGGGCCCTTCCAGGGGTAGGTCTTCTCGGACGCGCTGGTCAGCTGGTCATAGGAAGCAGCCTCGGTGTGGGCCACCACTGCCTGCACCGGGACCCAGGTGGCCTGCTTGGTGTCGGGGGGCGGAGCCTGCCGGGAGGCCGACTTCTCGTCCTGGCCGTAGATGGTGAGGATTTGCTCCCAAGCCGACTTCTGGTCCTCGGGGGCCGACGGCGGTTCTTCCCAAGTCAGGTCCCTCCCTCCCGGGGGCCCCGGTGAAAGCTCGGCCCCGTCATGCCCAGCAACCGGGCCTGAGGCTGCGGCCTCCGGGCCGACGGTGCTCGAGACCTGCCGTGGCGACCCGTCCAGGTCTAGGGGTGGGACGGAGGGCGCTTCCGGCCGGCCGGATGCAACGTGGGCCGCTCCGCCGCTGTCCGGGCCTACGCCCGCGGGCTCCGGGGCCTGGCTGAAGATGGGCAGGGCTGGGGCCTGATTTGATGCCAGTCTCCTGCCCATTGCCGCGGCGGGATCCGAGGCAGCGTCGGCACTCACGGGCACCAGGGCTAGCGAGGTCTGCTCGGTCGAGGCCCCGACAGTCGGGGTCCCAGTCCAGGAAGGAGTTCCATCGGGGACACCCTGGGCCGAGGGTTGCTCAGTGAGGGTGTACTGCATCAGGGTGTCTCTGAAACTTGCGTTGTCCGCGAGGTAGCCAAGGAACTCGGGCTCCCTCGCCGGGGAAAGCTGGGCGGCCTTCTGCCCCGGGAACGGGGGGCGCGGGACCTGCGAGGGAGGGGGCTGCTCCGCGTCACGAGCCGCCTCCGCGCCCGGCCTGGGCCGGAAGGAGTAACGCTCGTTGGAGTCGCTGCGCCTGGGCGCCCGCAGCTCGAGGCTGGCGCTGCCCGGGAGCCTGCCAGCTGGGGCCCCGGAGTCGTCTGGCGCCGCTTTGGGCCTGCCCCAGGCCTTGGGGGGCGGGCTGTACTGGACGGGCCTCAGGACGTGCGGGGAGGCGGGGGCCGAGCCCCTCCCCGGCGCCATGGTGGGCGGGGTCACCGCGTCCAGCATCAGGAGGTCAGCGGCCCAGGGGGGCCTGTGGCCCGGGGGGGTGGGGAGGGAGCCTGGGTGCGCACGGGGCTCGAAGACGGACGGGACCAGATCTTCCGCGCTCAGGGGGTCCGGGGAGGCAGCCAGTGCAGGCGAAGCCCCGGAGTCGGTGGCCTCCAGACAGGCGGCCTCCACCGCCGTTCCGTCCTCCTCCCCGCCCTCCTTCAACTCTTCTCCGATCGCCATTTGAGTCCGTATGTAGTAGTAACTTTCGATTAGCGAGTTCGTCCTGAGGGGGAGGTGAGAGGGCTGGGCGGAGGGCGCCGTGCCATCATCACGCTTTGGGCGGTGAGCTGATTCCTGAGACAGAGAGAGAGAGAGAGAGAGAGCACAAGATTAATCCGGGAAGCACGGAAAGGAGGACCCCTCGAACCAGCGCTGGCCCTCGATCGGAGACGCCCAATTTGTCCCCATTTCCCCCCTGCAGCCCCTCACGTATTGCCCCCTTTGCGGTTCTGGGCTTCGTGGTCGGGAAGGAAGCCGGGCTGTTTGGCAGGGGAGTCAGTCGGGGAGCCCTTTGGCAGTAGCGATCCTAACGCGGTCAGATTTAGCGGGCTGGAGGGGAAAGGGCAAGGATGGACCGAGTGGAAATGTTGTAAAATCGTGGGGGCGGAACGCTGAGTTTACTAAGCTGCGATCCTATTCGGCAACAGTGGAAATTGACGTCACAGCGAATCAGTGTCGGAGCAGTCCAAGGAGGAGATAGAGAGGGCTCCGTCACAAGAGGGGGATGATGCAGAAATTGTAGTTAACGAGGAGGAGTGTGAAATATTGGGTGGGATAAAGATAGTGAGGGAGGAAATATTCAGCAGTTTAGCATCTTTGAAAGTGGATAAACCCCCAGGTCTGGATGAAATGTTCACGGAAGCAAGGGGGCAAATAGCAGAGACTCTGACCATCATTTTTCCAAACCTCTCTGGTGATGTGTGTGGTGCCAGAGGACTTGAGGACAGCTAACATTGTTCCAGTGTTTAAAAATGGAGAAAGGGCTAGACTGAGTAATTACAGGCCAGTCAGCCTAACCTCAGAGGTGGGCAAATTATTGGAACAATTTCTGAGGGACAGGACAAGTCTTCATTCAGTAAGACACGGATTAATCAAAGACGGTTAGGATGCATTTGTTAAGGGAAGATCGTGTCTGTCTAATGTGATTGAATTTGTTGGGGAGGCATCGAGGGAGGGTCGATGGGGGTAGCGTAGTAGATGTAATCTATCTGGATTTTAGCAAGGCTTTTGATAAGGTCCCCCATGGCAGACTGGTCGTGAAAGCAAAAGCCCATGGGATCCAAGGCAAAGCAAGTTGGATCCAAAATGGGCTCAGAGGCAGGAAGCAAAGGGTAATGGTCGATGGGTGTTTCTGTGACTGGGCGGCTGTTTCTAGTGGGGTCCTGTAGGGCTAAGTACTAGATCCCTTGCTTTTTGTGTTGTATATCAATTTAGACTTAAATATAGGGGGTTAAGAGGTTTGCAGACAATACAAAAATTGGCTATATGGTTGATAATGAAGAAAAAAGCTGTAGACTGCAGGAAGATATTGTTACAACCAGGTGAGAAAGGAGTCTAGGGGTCTCTTCACCTGGCCTTACTGTAACAGGGTTTAATTTTAAACACACCATTTTTAGCTCCCCCCTCGGTGAATCCTTGTTCACTGCTTTCCAATTATAAGGCAAAGAAACCACACAAACAGGTTTTCTTAGGTTTAAAGAAGAAAAGCTGAACTTTATTAAACTTAAACTTAAACTCCAATTCGGTTGATGCCTACGGATACACGATGTTCCCATGCTAGCATGCATACACGATACACATATGCAGGTAGAGACAGAAAAGAGCGGAAGAAAAATAAAGTGGAAAGGTTTGAGGCAATATCTGAAGGGTTTTTGTTACGGTACTTCAAGCTCACTGTGGAGTCCTTGATTGCCGATAGATCTTGCTTTTCGTTGGGGCCCAGTATTCTTCTGAAACCTTGATCGCTGTTGGAGACATTTCCCTCTTGGGGTTCATGTGTCTTCAATGGTTTCAGAGGCTTGTGAGAAAGAGATGGGAGGAGACAGGAGAGATCTTCTCAGTCCAGGAGCAATAGACTTACTGACCCAAACTGTTTGTACAAATTTAGAAAACTCAGGTTGCCCAGCAGGTTAGTCATGTGACCAGCTGGTTTGACCACGTCCGTTTGTGCATTCGGCCATCTTAGCAGTCAACCTGGAATGCGAGCTCCCCCACCTTCAATGACTGGTGATCAAAAATCCATTGCGGGTTGAATGTGTCAGGGAATGGTCCTTTGTCCTTCCAATCACCGTCTGTTAATACGCAAATAGCTTTTCCAGCCATGACTGATCTGTGTAACAAGTCCTTTCTTCACCCCAGTAACAGTTTAAAGTCAACCTTCATGACAAAATTAATGTGCCTCGTTCTTGGCAGGTGGGGGCCGAGCATGACACTGCCACATCTAGTGGAATGAAATGCGATTTGAGAAAAGTGCCACTCATTAATTCCCATTCATTCATAAATCCTAAAACTTATTACAGCCTGACTTCTCTTGGTGCCAGTGCTGCTTTAATTCCCCCCTTTTTGGCATCCCAATAAACAAGTGGGTTTGTTTTTTTGGGAAGTTTCCCTTCTGTTTGCCCATTTCTAAGGCTGCCTAGAGTCTTTGTTCCTGCTGAGGTAATAAAAAAAAAAAATCAGCAATGGGCGGATCTATTCTGAACTCTCTTTCAGTGCTCTGCTGAGTCATGCAAAGACTTTTGACTTTAGGGGGATGGGTGGTTCGCTTTTTTTCTGATTATGGGGGAAGATTCTTTACTAATCCCCCCCCCCCCCTTTGTCCCAGAGGACACTCCTGCCAGCAAGTATTTGTGCAGACACTGCTGCCCTCCCCTGTGGCACTTTAACTAGGTGAGGCATTACCCTCACGGCTTCTCGGCCCCCTAGAGGCCTTTCTTTGTCTCTGCAGGTTTCTGTTAACGCTGTTAGCAAATCTGGTGGGGTGCATCTAGTGTCTGCATTTACGTACGAGGATGTGGGGGTCTAACGTTCAACATTTTTCGGGGTTGGCTGACCGGACAGTAGGGGTTTTCATCCGGGATTCCTCCTGACTTCCTTTAACCTGCCCTCTTGGTCGCATTTTCCCCCTTCTCTGTCGAACCTTTTGCCAACGTTGTGCCTGCCTGTCCCCTTTTGTTCTCGGTGGGGGTCCCTTACAGTTCGCCAGCCCTCTGCTGGAGGGTCCTCCGAACGCTGGTACAGGACTTAGGGGTGCCGGTCTCACAGTCGGTTGGGGTTCCCCCTCAACCTGGCCCACGTGGCAAGTCCTGCAACGCTACACCACATCATTGTGGAGTTTTGGCCAGTCAATCCGCTGTCTTCTGCGGGCTTTGGTCTCCCGCCACAGCCCTGTCTCTCTGACCTCCTGCGGACTTTCTTTCACTACTCGAGGGGCTACCACCTCCACCCCCCGTCAGATCATTACCTAGGAGCTGGTCAACCCCGTCCACGGGCAAACCAGGGACAATCCCTACGGTCACCGGGTCCGAATCTAGGTCGCACTCCAAGTGCACCCGGTGTACAGATACAGGTGTACACTGCCCTCCAATACCATTCACCATCGTTCTGGTGTTCACTGCACTCTCTGGGGGAAAGGTCAGGCCTTTTCCCAGTAAAAGGGATCTAGTGGCCCCTGTGTCCCTGAGAGTTACTATGGGCTTGCTTGCCCCACTCAGAGGGGTATGGGGTTACTCTCCCCTCAGACACAAAACCCTGATAACCCTCAGGAATCCTGTTAAACTTTCCTGCACTCGCAACCGTAAGCTTTTGGATCTCGCTCTCACTGCAGTTAAAGCCGCATCTCGTTCTGCTGTGCTTTCCATCAGGGTCCAGTCCTCACTGAGCGGGCGTGCCCTGATTAACCCGACCGGTTTTCCCTTTAATTTCCAGCAGTCAGCTTTTAAATGCCCTGCCTTATTACAATGGAGGCACACTGGTCTCCGGGTCTCACTACCACGCCAACATCAACGGACTGGTCAGGTGGGCAGATCTGTGGCCAATACAGTTTAGTGTGGAGAAGTGTGAGGTGAAGCATTCGGGGAAGGCCAACCAGGCAAGAGAATACACAATAAATGGGAGGATACTGAGAAGTGTAGAGGAGATCCCTGAAGGTAGCAGAACAGGTCGATAAGCTGGTTAAGAAGGCACACGGTGCACTTTTCCTTTATTGGCCGAGGCATAGAGTATAAGAGCAGGGAGGTTATGCTGGAACTGTACAAAAACACAAGTTCAACCACAGCTAGAGTACTGCACACAGTTCTGCTTGCCACATGAGGGGCAGGGTGGGGAGCACTTTGGTAGTAGCAATCCAAATGCAGTTCGATTTAGGGTGCTCAAGGATAAAGGACAAGGATAGACTGAGCAGAAATGTTTTAAATCGGGGATTTGGGGTTGGTGGGGGCGGTGGCGGGGGGGGGGGTGGGTGGTGGAGTGGGAGTGGGGTGTTGGGGGAAGGCTGAGCACGAGTGAGGGTACAGAGAAGATTTGTGGGGATCTTGCCAGGAATGGGGAATTCTAGCGATGAGGGAAGATTGGATGGGCTGGCGGTGTTTTTTTGGAACAGAGAAGGCTGAGGGGGAGATTCAATTGAGGTGTATAACATTATGAGGGAACGAGACACAATGGATGGGAAGGACCCATCTCCAGTAGCAGAAGGCTCCGTAACCGGGTGACAGAGATTTTGGGAGTGTTTGATGGGGACAGTGTAGAGGGAGCTTTACTCTGTATCTAACCCCCGTACTGTACCTGTCCTGGGAGTGTTTGATGGGGGACAGTGTAGAGGGAGCTTTACTCTGTATCTAACCCCCGTACTGTACCTGTCCTGGGAGTGTTTGATGGGGGACAGTGTAGAGGGAGCTTTACTCTGTATCTAACCCCCGTACTGTACCTGTCCTGGGGAGTGTTTGATGTTGAGTGGTCCATGTACTCAATGAATGGGGAGTTGGTTGATCATGAATTGGAGACACAAACACACAGAAGGCAGTAGCTTGCTAGGTTTTGATAGTCACCCAGTGTGGCACAGCACCAGCATCGGGCGGCAGCCTTCCCCACTGGAATTTCCGTTCCGTATCCAGGGGAGTTTGCCTCCGAGGGACCACCTCTCTCAAACCTGCAGCCACTGGCAGACGAACCCCCGAAATCGCCCACTACCCCATTCACCCAGGGCCCCCTTGGACATTGCCCTCCACCCCCACGCACAGTCTCGCCTCTCCTCTCGCGCGAACGTTTAATTCCTTTTCCGTCGAGACGGCCGTCCTTCCCCCATCCCTCCTTAATCCCCCGCCACGGCCCGGTGAACACACCCTCCTCAGAGCGGAGAAGATTCGCAGGAGATTCAATGGAGCTGTTCGAAATCAGGAAGGGATTGGAGAGAGTCAAGGGGTCGGTGGGGGATGGGGGAAGCCAGTATGGACGTTGGCAGGGAGGGAAGCCCGGGGAAGAAGACTGAGGGGAGTGGGGGCCGAGGACGGGGACGGGGGTGGGGGAGGGGGAGGAGACGAGGGCAACAGGAGGGAGAGTTCAATTGAGGCAAAGGATTGGCAGCTGATATTGGATTGGCATCTTCAGCGGGAAATTGGGCCGTGCCCGGTTGATACTCACTCTGGCAGATCCTGAACAACAAAGAAGTTTCCTCACGGACATGGTACCCGAGGTCCGAGGTGCAAATTCCGTTCCGTGCCTCTCTGTCCCATTCTACCTGGAGGCCGGAGGAGAAAGCCATTGGTTAACACAGACCGTGCAAACTGGGTCACTGCAGCACACGATTGAACGGGTCAAGAAATTCACGCATAAAACACCAACCCGAGACAGGTACAGTACGGGGGTCAGATACAGAGTAAAGCTCCCTCTACACTGTCCCCCATCAAACACTCCCAGGACAGGTACAGTACGGGGGTCAGATACAGAGTAAAGCTCCCTCTACACTGTCCCCCATCAAACACTCCCCAGGACAGGTACAATACGGGGGTTAGATACAGAGTAAAGCTCCCTCCACACTGTCCCCATCAAACACTCCCAGGACAGGTACAGTATGGAGTTAGATACAGAGTAAAGCTCCCTCTACACTGTCCCCCATCAAACACTCCCAGGACAGGTACAGTACGGGGGTTAGATACAGAGTAAAGCTCCCTCCACACTGTCCCCATCAAACACTCCCAGGACAGGTACAGTACGGGGGTTAGATACAGAGTAAAGCTCCCTCTACACTGTCCCCATCAAACACTCCCCAGGACAGGTACAGTACGGGGGTTAGATACAGAGTAAAGCTCCCTCCACACTGTCCCCATCAAACACTCCCAGGACAGGTACAGTATGGGGTTAGATACAGAGTAAAGCTCCCTCTACACTGTCCTCATCAAACACTCCCAGGACAGGTACAGTACGGGGGTTAGATACAGAGTAAAGCTCCCTCTACACTGTCCCTCCTCGAACACTCCCCAGGGTAGGTCCAACTCCTCTCATTACCTTGTGCTTCCAATTTGCAGAGCCGTGCTGCTCAGTGTTGTTGAGTTTCTTGGAGGTTCTGCTGTATGTGTGAGTGTGAGGCGGTGTGTGAACGTGTGTGTGAACGTGTGTGTGTGTGTGTCTCTGTCTGGGTGTGTCGCTTGCTGAGGGTGGGGGCGCTGGGGATTGGGGAGGGGAATTCAGTCTGAGGTAACCCTGGTGTCATTGTGACAGATCTGCAGACTGTCCTATTGTGACGTGGGGTGTGTTTACCAGCAGTAATGTTTGGCAGGAGCCCAAGTCAGTTGAGGGCATCTCTCTCAAAGTCTCCCTTTTCTGCCAGCTGCGAGTCCCTTCTGTAAGGAGTATCTCTCCTTCCTTATCTATCTCCATCTCTCTCTCTCTCAATCTCTCCCTTTCTCCATCTCTCCCTCCTCTCTCTATCCCTCTCTCCCTTGCTCTCATTTTCTCCCTTTATCTATCCCTCCCTCCTCTCTCTCAAGCTCTCTCTCTCAATCTCTCCCTCTCGCTACCCCACCTCTCTCTCTCTCAACCTCTCCCTCTCTCTATCCCTCTCACTCTCTCTCGATCTCTCCCTTTATCTCTCTCTCCTCTATCCCCTCGCACTCTCTCAATATCTCTCTTTCTCTCTCTCCCTCCTCTCTTTATCCCTCTCTCTCTCAATCTCCCCCTTTCTCTATCTCTCTCTCCTCTCCCTATCCCCTTGCACTCTCTCAATCTCTCCCTTTATCTCTCCCTCCTCACTCTACCCCTCTCTCTCTCAATCTCTCCCTTTATCTCTCCCTCCTCACTCCACCCTCTCTCTCTCTCTCAAACTCTCCCTTGATCGCTCCCTCCTCTGTCTCTCTCTCTCTCTCAATCTCTCCCTCTCTCTCTCCTTCCTCTCTCTACCCCTCTCTCTCAGTCTCTCCCTTTATCTCTCCCTCCTCTCTCTATCCCTCTCTTGCACTCTCTCTCAATCTCCCCCTTTCTCTATTTATCCCTCCTCTGTCTGTCTCTGTCTCTGTCTCTCCCCTACTAGCCACTCACCGTTGCTCCCTCTCTCCTCCTTTCTCTCGCTCCCTCTATTTCTCACCGTCCCTTCCTCACCCTCTCACCATCTCGTGATCTCCCGCCCTCTCGAGCTCTCCAGCCCCTCACTATCTCCTTCGTCAACTCTCCGTCCATCTCAGACTCTGGCCTCCGTTCTCCTCCCTATCTCTCTCCGCAAACTCTCTCTCCGTCCCTCTCCAGCTCACTTTCTCTCCCTCTCACTCTCCCTGGCTCCTCCGTCCCTCACTAATCTCGCTCTCCCTCCCTCTCTCACCCACTCCTCTGCCACTCCCTCATCCTGATTGAGGACCCCAATTCCTTTATTCCCTCATCTCCCCCTTTGGTTATCCTGCCCACCTTCACACTGTGACCCCCCTGGTTTCCGACCCTACCACGACTGGAACCAGTTTCTGCTAATTTACTCCATCCAAAAACCTTCCTGATTTTAAACGCCCCGATTAAATTTCCTCTTAACCTTCTCCGCTCGAAGGTGAACAATCCCAGCTTCTCCCAGTCTCTCCGCATTAACTGAATTCCCTCATCAGAAAACTGGCGACATCGATTTTGCCAATCCTACACTTTAAACATCAAACGATGCAGATTTGTTCATTTAATCCATTTAATATAACAATGTTTGTCAGCAGATGCTCCAGGTTTACTGGTAGAAAGCTCCCTTAATTCCCCACAGAACACAAAAGCTGGGTTAGATACAGAGTAAAGCTCCCTCTACACTGTCCCCCATCAAACACTCCCAGGACAGGTACAGTACGGGGGTTAGATACAGAGTAAAGCTCCCTCTACACTGTCCCCCATCAAACACTCCCAGGACAGGTACAGCATGGGAAAAAAAAAATAAATAAAAATAAAACTGGGGTTGTCTGCTGTCTAATTGGAGTGCTGAGTGCTGACTGCAGCAACAAGCCTCAGCTGAGAGTGCTGGTGGCAGTTGGAGGTTGCTGAGATGGAGAGAGGAGCTACAACAATTGCCATTAAAGAGAAGAAAGAGACTTCTTCTGTTGGGAACAAGGCTTTGTCTGGAGGTGGGTGCTGAACACCAGTAATTTGCCGTGCTTTGGACTGTTGGGGGAGGAACGAGTGGCCGGATCAACAAGTCGGGGGCCTGCCAATTCAGCCTCAATCTGTGCTGCTGCAACAAGCACACAGGGAAGCTCCCTGGTCAAAACCTCCCTGTACATGGATGACGTCGCCGTCTTCCGCTCCGATCCGCTGTCCGTGCGCAGACTGATGAGCATCTGCGACCAGTTCGAAAAGGCCTCGGGAGCCAAAGTTAACCACGGCAAGAGCGAGGCCATGTTCTTTGGGAACTGGGCTGACCGATCCTTTGTCCCCTTCACCGTCAGGTCTGACGACCTGAAGGTGCTGGGGATATGGTTCGGAGGGGCCGGGGCGTGCACCAAAACCTGGGAGGAGCGAGTAGCCAAGGTACGACAAAAGTTGGGCATGTGGGGGCAGCGATCTCTCTCCATTGTGGGTAAGAACCTGGTCATCAGGTGCGAGGCGCTCACGTTGTTGCTGTACGTGGCGCAGGTCTGGCCCATACCCCACTCCTGCGCCGTGGCGGTCACCCGAGCCATTTTCCGCTTCGTCTGGGGATCTAAAATGGACCGGGTCCGGAGGGACACGATGTTCAAATCTCTGGACAAGGGCGGGAAAAATGTACCCAACGTGGCCCTCATCCTGATGACCACCTTCGTGTGCGGCTGCATCAAGCTATGTGTAGATCCCCAGTACGCAAACTCCCAGTGTCACCACATGCTGAGGTTCCACCTGTCCCCGGTGTTGCGAAGGATGGGCCTGGTCACATTGCCGCGGAACGCTCCATGCAGTTGGGCGGCGCCGTACCACCTATCCTTCGTGGAGCAGTTTCTGCGGGAAAACACCTTTGACCGCCAATCCATCAGGCAGTGGTCTGCACGGAATGTCCTCAAGGCCCTACGGGAAAAGGAGATGGTGGATCCTGTCGGATGGTTCCCCGAGCAGACTGCTAAAATCATTTGGCGGAATGCCCCATCACCAGAACTTTCAAACAAGCACCAAGACGTAGCTTGGCTGGTGGTGAGAAGGGCCCTCCCCGTCAGATCCTTCCTGCACGCCCGGAGTCTCGCCACCCTCCGCACAATGCCCTCGAGGTGGCTGTGGTGGGGAAGAGACGGTCGCCCACCTCCTCCTGGAACGTGTCTTCGCAAAGCAGGTGTGGAAAGAGATGCAGTGGCTTGTGTCGAGGTTCATCCCAAGCAGCTCGGTAACACAGGAGTCTGTGCTCCACGGGCTGTTCCCAGGGACGCACACCGAGACAAACGTCAACTGCTGCTGGAGGGCTATCAATTCGGTGAAAGACGCCCTTTGGTCTGCCCGAAACTTGCTGGTCTTCCAGCGCAAAGAGTTGTCCACCACCAAATGTGGCAGACTGGCACATTCCAAGGTCCGGGACTACGTGCTGAGGGACGCACCAAAGCTTGGGGCAGCCACAGCAAAGGCTCAATGGGGAAAGACCACAGTGTAAGGTCCCCCCACCAAGCTGAACGGAGGGGCTGGATCAATGGGAAACCCCTCGAACTGTATCGGGAAAATCTTTGTTTGCTGTAAAATGTACATGGCATGTAAAATGAAATGGAAGGGTGGTGAGGTCACTCATTGATCCTGTATTGAAGAAAGCTGACCTCCTTTTACACTGTTTGTTTTGTCTGACTTGGTGCTGTTTGGAACTGTTTTGTAATGTACTTTTTTTTACAGATTTTTATGAATAAAGTATATTTTGGGAAAAGAAAACAGGGAAGCTCCCTTCCCCACCCCAATTGCCCAGCCTGGGTCAGCCGAAGCTGCCCGGCTAAACAGACGGAAGGGGATAGATAGTGCCTGGGCAGCTTCAGCTGACCCAGGTGAAGACGCCTCCCCCAACCAGAAGACATGAAGTCCAAGTGCAAAGACTGTTTTAAGTGTGCTGTGAGCACCACCTCCGGAAAGCAAGTCATCCCTTCCAGCCTGTCTTTCCCTCTCCTCTATTCCCTCAGCCTCTCCCCTAACCTGTTGTTTGTTTGTTTTTATAGATATTCAATATCTTCTGTGAATCTTTTGTTATTCGGTTTGCAAGCCCACAATTTGGGGTGGGTTTAGCTCTTAGACCCATGGCAAGCCCTTCATCACCGGTGGCGGGGCCCTCTACTACCTATGCAGCTGCAGCTTCTGTGGCTGCCCACGTGGCCCCGTCACCCTTTAAATTAATAACATCCAGATATGGGGTGAAGAGCTATCCCCACCCCAACATGTCTATTGAGGCCTGCGTAAAGGCAATGGCCGAGGTTGACGGCCCCTCGGCCATTGTTGCGGCCTCAAAGATGTACGGGAAGGCTGTGTTCTTTTTGAGGACCGAGCGGGCGGTGTCCCTGGTCCTGAGTAAAGGGCTCACTGTGGGGGGACCTTCCCACCGGTGGACCCTCTGGGGGCCACTGCGCATCGGATAATGTTGTCCAACGTCCCACCCTTCATTCCCAGTGAGCTCCTCCTCCCCCGCCTGCACCATCTGGGGGAGGTGAGGTCTGGGATCGCCCCAGTCCGGCTTGGTCTGATCCGGTTCGGTCTGGTCTGATCCGGTCTGATCCGGTCCGGTCTGGTCTGATCCGGTCTGGTCTGGTCTGATCCGGTCCGGTCTGGTCTGATCCGGTCCGGTCTGGTCAAAACCAGTCCGGTCCGGTCTGGTCTGATCCGGTCTGATCCGGTCCGGTCCGGTCTGATCCGGTCCGGTCTGGTCTGATCGGGTCCGGTCTGGTCTGATCCGGTCCGGTCTTGTCTGATCCGGTCTGATCCGGTCCGGTCTGGTCTGATCCGGTCTGGTCTGATCCGGTCCGGTCTGGTCTGATCCGGTCCGGTCTGGTCTGATCCGGTCTGGTCTGGTCTGATCTGGTCTGGTTTGGTCTGATCCGGTCCGGTCTGGTCTGATCCGGTCCGGTCTGGTCTGATCCGGTCTGGTCTGGTCTGATCTGGTCTGGTTTGGTCTGATCCGGTCCGGTCTGGTCTGATCCGGTCTGGTCTGGTCTGATCCGGTCCGGTCCGGTCCGGTCTGGTCTGATCTGGTCCGGTCTGGTCTGATCCGGTCTGATCCGGTCCGGTCTGGTCCGATCCGGTCTGGTCAGGTCTGATCCGGTCTGATCCGGTCCGGTCTGGTCTGATCCGGTCTGATCCGGTCCGGTCTGGTCTGATCCGGTCTGGTCTGGTCTGGTCTGATCCGGTCCGGTCTGGTCTGGTCTGATCCAGTCTGGTCTGGTCTGATCCGGTCTGATCCGGTCCGGTCTGGTCTGCTCCGGTCTGGTCTGGTCTGATCCGGTCCAGTCTGTCCGGTCCGGTCCGGTCTGGTCTGGTCTGATCCGGTCCGGTCTGGTCTGATCCGGTCTGATCCGGCCCGGTCTGGTCTGTTCCGGTCCGGTCTGGTCTGATCCGATCTGGTCAGGTCTGGTCTGATCCGGTCTGATCTGGTCTGGTCCGGTCCGGCTCGGCTCGGGAACAGGCCTTTACCAAATATACCCTGGAGATTTGTTTTTATTCACTTTCATTACTTTTATATTTTGGTTCATCTCAAAAATCAAAAAAATCAGATCAAGAAATCCCCGCTTTTCGGTGACAGTTTAAACCTGCCCCTGCACCACCCTTCCCCCATGAAGTATCTAAACCCCACCCCCTACAGGGTTTCCAAAACTGCCCCTGCACCACCCCTTCCCCCCCACACCATGAAGTATTTAAAACCCCTTCCACTGAACCAAAATATAAAAGTAATGAAAGTGAATAAAAACAAATCTCCAGGTTATATTTGGTAAAGGCCTGTTCCCGAGCCGAGCCGGACCGGACCAGACCAGATCAGACCGGATCAGACCAGACCAGACCAGAACGGATCAGACCAGACTGGACCGGATCAGACCAGACCGGGCCGGATCAGACCGGATCAGACCAGACCGGACCGGATCAGACCAGACCAGACCGGACCGGACCGGATCAGACCAGACCGGATCAGACCAGACCAGACTGGATCAGACCAGACCGGACCGGATCAGACCAGATCAGACCAGACCGGACCGGATCAGACCAGACCAGACCGGACCGGACCGGATCAGACCAGACCAGACCGGATCAGACCAGACCGGACCGGACCGGATCAGAACAGACCAGACCGGATCAGACCAGACCGGACCGGATCAGACTGGATCAGACCAGACAGGACCGGATCAGACCAGACCGGACCGGACTGGATCAGACCAGACCAGACTGGATCAGACCAGACCGGACCAGATCAGACCAGACAGGACCGGATCAGACCAGACCGGACCGGATCAGACCAGACCGGACCGGATCAGACCGGATCAGACCAGACCGGACCGGATCAGACCAGACCAGACCGGATCAGACCAGACCGGACCGGATCAAACCGGATCAGACCAGACCGGACCGGATCAGACCAGACCAGACCGGACCTGATCAGACCAGAGCAGACCGGATCAGACCAGACCGGGCCGGATCAGACCGGATCCGACCAGACCGGACCGGATCAGACCAGACCAGACCGGACCGGACAGGATCAGACCAGACCAGACCGGATCAGACCAGACCGGACCGGACCGGATCAGAACAGACCAGACCGGATCAGACCAGACCAGACCGGATCAGACCAGACCAGACTGGATCAGACCAGACCGGACCGGATCAGACCAGATCAGACCAGACCGGACCGGATCAGACCGGATCAGACCAGACCAGACCGGACCGGACCGGATCAGACCAGACCAGACCGGATCAGACCAGACCGGACCGGACCGGATCAGAACAGACCAGACCGGATCAGACCAGACCGGACCGGATCAGACTGGATCAGACCAGACAGGACCGGATCAGACCGGACCGGACTGGATCAGACCAGACAGGACCGGATCAGACCAGACCGGACCGGATCAGACCAGACCGGACCGGATCAGACCAGACCAGACCGGACCGGACCGGATCAGACCAGACCAGACTGGATCAGACCAGACCGGACCGGATCAGAACAGACCAGAGCGGATCAGACCAGACCGGACCGGATCAGACCGGATCAGACCGGATCAGACCAGACCGGACCAGATCAGACCAGACCAGACCGGACCGGACCGGATCAGACCAGACCAGACCGGATCAGACCAGACCGGACCGGATCAGACCGGATCGGATCAGACCGGACCGGATCAGACCGGATCAGACCAGACCGGACCGGATCAGACCAGACCAGACCGGACCAGACCGGATCAGACCAGACCAGACCAGATCAGACCGGATCAGACCAGACCGGACCGGACCGGTTCAGACCAGACCGGACCGGATCAGACCAGACCGGACTGGATCAGACCAGACCAGACCGGATCAGACCAGACCGGACCAGACCAGATCAGACCAGACCGGACCGGATCAGACCAGACTGGACCGGATCAGACCAGACCGGACCGGACCGGTTCAGACCAGACCGGACCGGACCGGTTCAGACCACTTGGGCCGCTCTCACCCGGGTCTGGGTTCGGGTTAGAGTTTGTTTTCCCGTCTTAAAATATGTTTAGGGGGGTTTAGGGTTTAGGGTTCAGGGGGTTTGGGCTCTAACACTTGTTCTTTACATGCCCTGTTTTATTTGACCCAGTTTTATTTAGAACATAGAAAATACATAGAACATAGAAAATACAGCACAGAACAGGCCCTTCGGCCCACGATGTTGTGCCGATCCTTTGTCCTCTGTCAAGGACAATTTAATCTATACCCCATCATTCTCCTTTATCCATATACCTATCTAAAAGCCGTTTGAAAGTTGCCCTGTTTTATTTGCCCTGTTTTATTTGACCCAGTTTTATTTGACCCAGTTTTATTTGCCCTGTTTTATTTGCCCTGGTTTATTTGACCCAGTTTTATTTGCCCCAGTTTTATTTGCCCTGTTTTATTTGACCCAGTTTTATTTGACCCAGTTTTATTTGACCCAGTTTTATTTGCCCTGTTTTATTTGCCCAGTTTTATTTGACCCAGTTTTATTTGCCCTGTTTTATTTGCCCAGTTTTATTTGACCCTGTTTTATTTGACCCAGTTTTATTTGCCCAGTTTTATTTGCCCAGTTTTATTTGACCCAGTTTTATTTGACCCTGTTTTATTTGACCCAGTTTTATTTGCCCAGTTTTATTTGCCCAGTTTTATTTGACCCAGTTTTATTTGACCCAGTTTTATTTGCCCTGTTTTATTTGCCCTGTTTTATTAGACCCAGTTTTATTTGCCCCAGTTTTATTTGCCCTGTTTTATTTGCCCAGTTTTATTTGACCCAGTTTTATTTGACCCTGTTTTAGTTGCCCTGTTTTATTTGCCCAGTTTTATTTGACCCAGTTTTATTTGCCCTGTTTTATTTGCCCTGTTTTATTTGCCCTGTTTTATTTGACCCAGTTTTATTTGCCCTGTTTTATTTGCCCAGTTTTATTTGCCCAGTTTTATTTGACCCAGTTTTATTTGACCCAGTTTTATTTGCCCAGTTTTATTTGCCCAGTTTTATTTGACCCAGTTTTATTTGACCCAGTTTTATTTGCCCTGTTTTATTTGCCCAGTTTTATTTGACCCAGTTTTATTTGACCCAGTTTTATTTGCCCTGTTTTATTTGCCCAGTTTTATTTGCCCAGTTTTATTTGACCCAGTTTTATTTGACCCTGTTTTAGTTGCCCTGTTTTATTTGCCCTGTTTTATTTGCCCTGTTTTATTTGACCCAGTTTTATTTGACCCAGTTTTATTTGCCCTGTTTTATTTGCCCTGTTTTATTTGACCCAGTTTTATTTGCCCCAGTTTTATTTGCCCTGTTTTATTTGACCCAGTTTTATTTGACCCAGTTTTATTTGCCCTGTTTTATTTGCCCAGTTTTATTTGCCCAGTTTTATTTGACCCAGTTTTATTTGACCCTGTTTTAGTTGCCCTGTTTTATTTGCCCTGTTTTATTTGCCCTGTTTTATTTGACCCAGTTTTATTTGACCCAGTTTTATTTGACCCAGTTTTATTTGCCCTGTTTTATTTGACCCAGTTTTATTTGACCCAGTTTTATTTGCCCTGTTTTATTTGCCCTGTTTTATTTGCCCTGTTTAATTTGCCCCAGTTTTATTTGCCCTGTTTTATTTGACCCAGTTTTATTTGACCCAGTTTTATTTGCCCTGTTTTATTTGCCCAGTTTTATTTGCCCAGTTTTATTTGACCCGACCAGACCGGACCGGACTGGATCAGACCAGACCAGACCGGATCAGACCAGACCGGACCAGATCAGACCAGACCGGACCGGATCAGACCAGACCGGACCGGATCAGACCAGACCGGACCGGATCAGACCGGATCAGACCAGACCGGACCGGATCAGACCAGACCAGACCGGACCTGACCGGATCAGACCAGACCAGACCGGATCAGACCAAACCAGACCGGATCAGACCAGACCGGACCGGATCAGACCGGATCAGACCAGACCAGACCGGATCAGACCAGACCAGACCGGACCTGATCAGACCAGACCAGACCGGATCAGACCAGACCGGGCCGGATCAGACCGGATCCGACCAGACCGGACCGGATCAGACCGGATCAGACCAGACCGGACCGGATCAGACCAGGCCGGGCCGGATCAGACCAGACCAGACCGGAACAGACCAGACCGGACCGGATCAGACCGGATCAGACCAGACCGGACCGGGTCAGACCAGACCAGACCGGACCGGACCAGATCAGACCAGACCGGACCGGATCAGACCAGACCAGACCGGACCGGACCGGATCAGACCAGACCAGACCGGATCAGACCAGACCGGACCGGATCAGACCAGACCAGCCCGGATCAGACCAGACCGGACCGGATCAGAGCAGACCGGACCGGATCAGACCGGATCAGACCAGAACGGACCGGATCAGACCAGAACGGAGCGGATCAGACCAGACCAGACCAGACCAGACCAGACCGGACCGGTTCAGACCAGACCGGACCGGATCAGACCAGACCGGACCGGATCAGACAAGACCAGACCGAACCGGACTGGATCAGACCAGACCGGACCGGACCGGATCAGACCGGATCAGACCAGACCAGACCGGATCAGACCGGATCAGACCAGACCGGACCGGATCAGACCGGACCAGACCGGACCGGATCAGATCAGACCAGACCAGACCGGATCAGACCAGACCGGACCGGATCAGACCAGACCAGACCGGATCAGACCAGACCGGACCGGATCAGACCAGATCAGACCAGACCGGACCGGATCAGACCAGACCGGGCCGGATCAGACCGGATCAGACCAGACCGGACCGGATCAGACCAGACCAGACCGGACCGGACCGGATCAGACCAGACCAGACTGGATCAGACCAGACCGGACCGGATCAGAACAGACCAGAGCGGATCAGACCAGACCGGACCGGATCAGACCGGATCAGACCGGATCAGACCAGACCGGACCAGATCAGACCAGACCAGACCGGACCGGACCGGATCAGACCAGACCAGACCGGATCAGACCAGACCGGACCGGATCAGACCGGATCGGATCAGACCGGACCGGATCAGACCGGATCAGACCAGACCGGACCGGATCAGACCAGACCAGACCGGACCAGACCGGATCAGACCAGACCAGACCAGATCAGACCGGATCAGACCAGACCGGACCGGACCGGTTCAGACCAGACCGGACCGGATCAGACCAGACCGGACTGGATCAGACCAGACCAGACCGGATCAGACCAGACCGGACCGGATCAGACCAGACTGGACCGGATCAGACCAGACCGGACCGGACCGGTTCAGACCAGACCGGACCGGACCGGTTCAGACCACTTGGGCCGCTCTCACCCGGGTCTGGGTTCGGGTTAGAGTTTGTTTTCCCGTCTTAAAATATGTTTAGGGGGGTTTAGGGTTTAGGGTTCAGGGGGTTTGGGCTCTAACACTTGTTCTTTACATGCCCTGTTTTATTTGACCCAGTTTTATTTAGAACATAGAAAATACATAGAACATAGAAAATACAGCACAGAACAGGCCCTTCGGCCCACGATGTTGTGCCGATCCTTTGTCCTCTGTCAAGGACAATTTAATCATTCTCCTTTATCCATATACCTATCTAAAAGCCGTTTGAAAGTTGCCCTGTTTTATTTGCCCTGTTTTATTTGACCCAGTTTTATTTGACCCAGTTTTATTTGCCCTGTTTTATTTGCCCTGTTTTATTTGACCCAGTTTTATTTGCCCCAGTTTTATTTGCCCTGTTTTATTTGACCCAGTTTTATTTGACCCAGTTTTATTTGACCCAGTTTTATTTGCCCTGTTTTATTTGCCCAGTTTTATTTGACCCAGTTTTATTTGCCCTGTTTTATTTGCCCAGTTTTATTTGACCCTGTTTTATTTGACCCAGTTTTATTTGCCCAGTTTTATTTGCCCAGTTTTATTTGACCCAGTTTTATTTGACCCTGTTTTATTTGACCCAGTTTTATTTGCCCAGTTTTATTTGCCCAGTTTTATTTGACCCAGTTTTATTTGACCCAGTTTTATTTGCCCTGTTTTATTTGCCCTGTTTTATTAGACCCAGTTTTATTTGCCCCAGTTTTATTTGCCCTGTTTTATTTACCCAGTTTTATTTGACCCAGTTTTATTTGACCCTGTTTTAGTTGCCCTGTTTTATTTGCCCAGTTTTATTTGACCCAGTTTTATTTGACCCAGTTTTATTTGCCCGTTTTATTTGCCCAGTTTTATTTGACCCAGTTTTATTTGACCCTGTTTTAGTTGCCCTGTTTTATTTGCCCTGTTTTATTTGCCCTGTTTTATTTGACCCAGTTTTATTTGACCCAGTTTTATTTGACCCAGTTTTATTTGCCCTGTTTTATTTGACCCAGTTTTATTTGACCCAGTTTTATTTGCCCTGTTTTATTTGCCCTGTTTAATTTGCCCCAGTTTTATTTGCCCTGTTTTATTTGACCCAGTTTTATTTGACCCAGTTTTATTTGCCCTGTTTTATTTGCCCAGTTTTATTTGCCCAGTTTTATTTGACCCGACCAGACCGGACCGGACTGGATCAGACCAGACCAGACCGGATCAGACCAGACCGGACCAGATCAGACCAGACCGGACCGGATCAGACCAGACCGGACCGGATCAGACCAGACCGGACCGGATCAGACCAGACCGGACCGGATCAGACCGGATCAGACCAGACCGGACCGGATCAGACCAGACCAGACCGGACCTGACCGGATCAGACCAGACCAGACCGGATCAGACCAAACCAGACCGGATCAGACCAGACCGGACCGGATCAGACCGGATCAGACCAGACCAGACCGGATCAGACCAGACCAGACCGGATCAGACCAGACCGGGCCGGATCAGACCGGATCCGACCAGACCGGACCGGATCAGACCGGATCAGACCAGACCGGACCGGATCAGACCAGACCAGACCGGACCGGACCGGATTAGACCAGACCAGACCGGATCAGACCAGGCCGGGCCGGATCAGACCAGACCAGACCGGAACAGACCAGACCGGACCGGATCAGACCGGATCAGACCAGACCGGACCGGGTCAGACCAGACCAGACCGGACCGGACCAGATCAGACCAGACCGGACCGGATCAGACCAGACCAGACCGGACCGGACCGGATCAGACCAGACCAGACCGGATCAGACCAGACCGGACCGGATCAGACCAGACCAGCCCGGATCAGACCAGACCGGACCGGATCAGAGCAGACCGGACCGGATCAGACCGGATCAGACCAGAACGGACCGGATCAGACCAGAACGGAGCGGATCAGACCAGACCAGACCAGACCGGACCGGTTCCGACCAGACCGGACCGGATCAGACCAGACCAGACCGGATCAGAACAGACCAGACCGGATCAGACCAGACTGAACCGGATCAGACCAGACCGGACCGGATCAGACCAGACCAGACCGGACCGGACCGGATCAGACCAGACCGGACCGGATCAGACCAGACCGGACCGGATCAGACCGGATCAGACCAGACCAGACCGGATCAGACCGGATCAGACCAGACCGGACCGGATCAGACCGGACCAGACCGGACCGGATCAGATCAGACCAGACCAGACCGGATCAGACCAGACCGGACCGGATCAGACCAGACCAGACCGGATCAGACCAGACCGGACCGGATCAGACCAGATCAGACCAGACCGGACCGGATCAGACCAGACCGGGCCGGATCAGACCGGATCAGACCAGACCGGACCGGATCAGACCAGACCAGACCGGACCGGACCGGATCAGACCAGACCAGACTGGATCAGACCAGACCGGACCGGATCAGAACAGACCAGAGCGGATCAGACCAGACCGGACCGGATCAGACCGGATCAGACCGGATCAGACCAGACCGGACCAGATCAGACCAGACCAGACCGGACCGGACCGGATCAGACCAGACCAGACCGGATCAGACCAGACCGGACCGGATCAGACCGGATCGGATCAGACCGGACCGGATCAGACCGGATCAGACCAGACCGGACCGGATCAGACCAGACCAGACCGGACCAGACCGGATCAGACCAGACCAGACCAGATCAGACCGGATCAGACCAGACCGGACCGGACCGGTTCAGACCAGACCGGACCGGATCAGACCAGACCGGACTGGATCAGACCAGACCAGACCGGATCAGACCAGACCGGACCAGACCAGATCAGACCAGACCGGACCGGATCAGACCAGACTGGACCGGATCAGACCAGACCGGACCGGACCGGTTCAGACCAGACCGGACCGGACCGGTTCAGACCACTTGGGCCGCTCTCACCCGGGTCTGGGTTCGGGTTAGAGTTTGTTTTCCCGTCTTAAAATATGTTTAGGGGGGTTTAGGGTTTAGGGTTCAGGGGGTTTGGGCTCTAACACTTGTTCTTTACATGTCCTGTTTTATTTGACCCAGTTTTATTTAGAACATAGAAAATACATAGAACATAGAAAATACAGCACAGAACAGGCCCTTCGGCCCACGATGTTGTGCCGATCCTTTGTCCTCTGTCAAGGACAATTTAATCATTCTCCTTTATCCATATACCTATCTAAAAGCCGTTTGAAAGTTGCCCTGTTTTATTTGCCCTGTTTTATTTGACCCAGTTTTATTTGACCCAGTTTTATTTGCCCTGTTTTATTTGCCCTGTTTTATTTGACCCAGTTTTATTTGCCCCAGTTTTATTTGCCCTGTTTTATTTGACCCAGTTTTATTTGACCCAGTTTTATTTGACCCAGTTTTATTTGCCCTGTTTTATTTGCCCAGTTTTATTTGACCCAGTTTTATTTGCCCTGTTTTATTTGCCCAGTTTTATTTGACCCTGTTTTATTTGACCCAGTTTTATTTGCCCAGTTTTATTTGCCCAGTTTTATTTGACCCAGTTTTATTTGACCCTGTTTTATTTGACCCAGTTTTATTTGCCCAGTTTTATTTGCCCAGTTTTATTTGACCCAGTTTTATTTGACCCAGTTTTATTTGCCCTGTTTTATTTGCCCTGTTTTATTAGACCCAGTTTTATTTGCCCCAGTTTTATTTGCCCTGTTTTATTTGCCCAGTTTTATTTGACCCAGTTTTATTTGACCCTGTTTTAGTTGCCCTGTTTTATTTGCCCAGTTTTATTTGACCCAGTTTTATTTGACCCAGTTTTATTTGCCCTGTTTTATTTGCCCTGTTTTATTTGCCCTGTTTTATTTGACCCAGTTTTATTTGCCCTGTTTTATTTGCCCAGTTTTATTTGACCCAGTTTTATTTGACCCAGTTTTATTTGCCCAGTTTTATTTGCCCAGTTTTATTTGACCCAGTTTTATTTGACCCAGTTTTATTTGCCCTGTTTTATTTGCCCAGTTTTATTTGACCCAGTTTTATTTGACCCAGTTTTATTTGCCCTGTTTTATTTGCCCAGTTTTATTTGCCCAGTTTTATTTGACCCAGTTTTATTTGACCCTGTTTTAGTTGCCCTGTTTTATTTGCCCTGTTTTATTTGCCCTGTTTTATTTGACCCAGTTTTATTTGACCCAGTTTTATTTGCCCTGTTTTATTTGCCCTGTTTTATTTGACCCAGTTTTATTTGCCCCAGTTTTATTTGCCCTGTTTTATTTGACCCAGTTTTATTTGACCCAGTTTTATTTGCCCTGTTTTATTTGCCCAGTTTTATTTGCCCAGTTTTATTTGACCCAGTTTTATTTGACCCTGTTTTAGTTGCCCTGTTTTATTTGCCCTGTTTTATTTGACCCAGTTTTATTTGACCCAGTTTTATTTGCCCTGTTTTATTTGCCCTGTTTTATTTGCCCTGTTTAATTTGCCCCAGTTTTATTTGCCCTGTTTTATTTGACCCAGTTTTATTTGACCCAGTTTTATTTGCCCTGTTTTATTTGCCCAGTTTTATTTGCCCAGTTTTATTTGACCCGACCAGACCGGACCGGACTGGATCAGACCAGACCAGACCGGATCAGACCAGACCGGACCAGATCAGACCAGACCGGACCGGATCAGACCAGACCGGACCGGATCAGACCAGACCGGGCCGGATCAGACCAGACCGGACCGGATCAGACCGGATCAGACCAGACCGGACCGGATCAGACCAGACCAGACCGGACCTGACCGGATCAGACCAGACCAGACCGGATCAGACCAAACCAGACCGGATCAGACCAGACCGGACCGGATCAGACCGGATCAGACCAGACCAGACCGGATCAGACCAGACCAGACCGGACCTGATCAGACCAGACCAGACCGGATCAGACCAGACCGGGCCGGATCAGACCGGATCCGACCAGACCGGACCGGATCAGACCGGATCAGACCAGACCGGACCGGATCAGACCAGACCAGACCGGACCGGACCGGATTAGACCAGACCAGACCGGATCAGACCAGGCCGGGCCGGATCAGACCAGACCAGACCGGAACAGACCAGACCGGACCGGATCAGACCGGATCAGACCAGACCGGACCGGGTCAGACCAGACCAGACCGGACCGGACCAGATCAGACCAGACCGGACCGGATCAGACCAGACCAGACCGGACCGGACCGGATCAGACCAGACCAGACTGGATCAGACCAGACCGGACCGGATCAGACCAGACCAGCCCGGATCAGACCAGACCGGACCGGATCAGAGCAGACCGGACCGGATCAGACCGGATCAGACCAGAACGGACCGGATCAGACCAGACCAGCCCAGACCAGACCAGACCGGACCGGTTCAGACCAGACCGGACCGGATCAGACCAGACCGGACCGGATCAGACAAGACCAGACCGAATGGGACTGGATCAGACCAGACCGGACCGGATCAGACCAGACCAGACCGGATCAGAACAGACCAGACCGGATCAGACCAGACTGAACCGGATCAGACCAGACCGAACCGGATCAGACCAGACCAGACCGGACCGGACCGGATCAGACCAGACCGGACCGGATCAGACCAGACCGGACCGGATCAGACCGGATCAGACCAGACCAGACCGGATCAGACCGGATCAGACCAGACCGGACCGGATCAGACCGGACCAGACCGGACCGGATCAGATCAGACCAGACCAGACCGGATCAGACCAGACCGGACCGGATCAGACCAGACCAGACCGGATCAGACCAGACCGGACCGGATCAGACCAGATCAGACCAGACCGGACCGGATCAGACCAGACCGGGCCGGATCAGACCGGATCAGACCAGACCGGACCGGATCAGACCAGACCAGACCGGACCGGACCGGATCAGACCAGACCAGACTGGATCAGACCAGACCGGACCGGATCAGAACAGACCAGAGCGGATCAGACCAGACCGGACCGGATCAGACCGGATCAGACCGGATCAGACCAGACCGGACCAGATCAGACCAGACCAGACCGGACCGGACCGGATCAGACCAGACCAGACCGGATCAGACCAGACCGGACCGGATCAGACCGGATCGGATCAGACCGGACCGGATCAGACCGGATCAGACCAGACCGGACCGGATCAGACCAGACCAGACCGGACCAGACCGGATCAGACCAGACCAGACCAGATCAGACCGGATCAGACCAGACCGGACCGGACCGGTTCAGACCAGACCGGACCGGATCAGACCAGACCGGACTGGATCAGACCAGACCAGACCGGATCAGACCAGACCGGACCAGACCAGATCAGACCAGACCGGACCGGATCAGACCAGACTGGACCGGATCAGACCAGACCGGACCGGACCGGTTCAGACCAGACCGGACCGGACCGGTTCAGACCACTTGGGCCGCTCTCACCCGGGTCTGGGTTCGGGTTAGAGTTTGTTTTCCCGTCTTAAAATATGTTTAGGGGGGTTTAGGGTTTAGGGTTCAGGGGGTTTGGGCTCTAACACTTGTTCTTTACATGCCCTGTTTTATTTGACCCAGTTTTATTTAGAACATAGAAAATACATAGAACATAGAAAATACAGCACAGAACAGGCCCTTCGGCCCACGATGTTGTGCCGATCCTTTGTCCTCTGTCAAGGACAATTTAATCTATACCCCATCATTCTCCTTTATCCATATACCTATCTAAAAGCCGTTTGAAAGTTGCCCTGTTTTATTTGCCCTGTTTTATTTGACCCAGTTTTATTTGACCCAGTTTTATTTGCCCTGTTTTATTTGCCCTGTTTTATTTGACCCAGTTTTATTTGCCCCAGTTTTATTTGCCCTGTTTTATTTGACCCAGTTTTATTTGACCCAGTTTTATTTGACCCAGTTTTATTTGCCCTGTTTTATTTGCCCAGTTTTATTTGACCCAGTTTTATTTGCCCTGTTTTATTTGCCCAGTTTTATTTGACCCTGTTTTATTTGACCCAGTTTTATTTGCCCAGTTTTATTTGCCCAGTTTTATTTGACCCAGTTTTATTTGACCCTGTTTTATTTGACCCAGTTTTATTTGCCCAGTTTTATTTGCCCAGTTTTATTTGACCCAGTTTTATTTGACCCAGTTTTATTTGCCCTGTTTTATTTGCCCTGTTTTATTAGACCCAGTTTTATTTGCCCCAGTTTTATTTGCCCTGTTTTATTTGCCCAGTTTTATTTGACCCAGTTTTATTTGACCCTGTTTTAGTTGCCCTGTTTTATTTGCCCAGTTTTATTTGACCCAGTTTTATTTGACCCAGTTTTATTTGCCCTGTTTTATTTGCCCTGTTTTATTTGCCCTGTTTTATTTGACCCAGTTTTATTTGCCCTGTTTTATTTGCCCAGTTTTATTTGCCCAGTTTTATTTGACCCAGTTTTATTTGACCCAGTTTTATTTGCCCAGTTTTATTTGCCCAGTTTTATTTGACCCAGTTTTATTTGACCCAGTTTTATTTGCCCTGTTTTATTTGCCCAGTTTTATTTGACCCAGTTTTATTTGACCCAGTTTTATTTGCCCTGTTTTATTTGCCCAGTTTTATTTGCCCAGTTTTATTTGACCCAGTTTTATTTGACCCTGTTTTAGTTGCCCTGTTTTATTTGCCCTGTTTTATTTGACCCAGTTTTATTTGACCCAGTTTTATTTGCCCTGTTTTATTTGCCCTGTTTTATTTGACCCAGTTTTATTTGCCCCAGTTTTATTTGCCCTGTTTTATTTGACCCAGTTTTATTTGACCCAGTTTTATTTGCCCTGTTTTATTTGCCCAGTTTTATTTGACTCAGTTTTATTTGCCCTGTTTTATTTGCCCAGTTTTATTTGACCCTGTTTTATTTGACCCTGTTTTATTTGCCCTGTTTTATTTGACCCAGTTTTATTTGCCCAGTTTTATTTGACCCAGTTTTATTTGCCCTGTTTTATTTGACCCAGTTTTATTTGCCCCAGTTTTATTTGCCCTGTTTTATTTGCCCAGTTTTATTTGCCCAGTTTTATTTGCCCAGTATTATTTGACCCTGTTTTATTTGACCCAGTTTTATTTGCCCCAGTTTTATTTGCCCAGTTTTATTTGACCCAGTTTTATTTGACCCTGTTTTATTTGACCCTGTTTTATTTGACCCAGTTTTATTTGACCCTGTTTTATTTGCCCTGTTTTATTTGACCCAGTTTTATTTGCCCTGTTTTATTTGCCCCAGTTTTATTTGCCCTGTTTTATTTGCCCAGTTTTATTTGCCCAGTTTTATTTGACCCAGTTTTATTTGACCCTGTTTTAGTTGCCCTGTTTTATTCGCCCTGTTTTATTTGCCCTGTTTTATTTGACCCAGTTTTATTTGACCCAGTTTTATTTGCCCTGTTTTATTTGACCCAGTTTTATTTGACCCAGTTTTATTTGCCCTGTTTTATTTGCCCTGTTTTATTTGCCCTGTTTAATTTGCCCCAGTTTTATTTGCCCTGTTTTATTTGACCCAGTTTTATTTGCCCTGTTTTATTTGCCCTGTTTTATTAGCCCTGTTTTATTTGACCCTGTTTTATTTGCCCTGTTTTATTTGCCCTGTTTTATTTGCCCTGTTTTATTTGACCCAGTTTTATTTGCCCTGTTTTATTTGACCCAGTTTTATTTGACCCAGTTTTATTTGCCCTGTTTTATTTGCCCTGTTTTATTTGCCCAGTATTATTTGACCCTGTTTTATTTGACCCAGTTTTATTTGCCCCAGTTTTATTTGCCCAGTTTTATTTGACCCAGTTTTATTTGACCCTGTTTTATTTGACCCTGTTTTATTTGCCCTGCTTTATTTGACCCAGTTTTATTTGACCCTGTTTTATTTGACCCTGTTTTATTTGCCCTGTTTTATTTGACCCTGTTTTATTTGACCCAGTTTTATTTGACCCTGTTTTATTTGCCCTGTTTTATTTGACCCAGTTTTATTTGCCCCAGTTTTATTTGCCCTGTTTTATTTGACCCAGTTTTATTTGCCCCAGTTTTATTTGCCCTGTTTTATTTGCCCTGTTTTATTTGCCCTGTTTTATTTGACCCAGTTTTATTTGACCCAGTTTTATTTGACCCAGTTTTATTTGCCCTGTTTTATTTGCCCTGTTTTATTTGACCCAGTTTTATTTGCCCCAGTTTTATTTGCCCTGTTTTATTTGACCCAGTTTTATTTGACCCAGTTTTATTTGCCCAGTTTTATTTGACCCAGTTTTATTTGACCCAGTTTTATTTGACCCAGTTTTATTTGCCCTGTTTTATTTGCCCTGTTTTATTTGACCCAGTTTTATTTGCCCCAGTTTTATTTGCCCTGTTTTATTTGCCCTGTTTTATTTGCCCAGTTTTATTTGCCCAGTTTTATTTGACCCAGTTTTATTGGCCCTGTTTTATTTGCCCTGTTTTATTTGACCCAGTTTTATTTGACCCAGTTTTATTTGCCCTGTTTTATTTGCCCAGTTTTATTTGACCCAGTTTTATTTGCCCAGTTTTATTTGCCCAGTTTTATTTGACCCAGTTTTATTTGACCCTGTTTTATTTGCCCAGTTTTATTTGACCCAGTTTTATTTGCCCCAGTTTTATTTGCCCTGTTTTATTTGCCCAGTTTTATTTGCCCAGTTTTATTTGACCCTGTTTTATTTGACCCAGTTTTATTTGCCCCAGTTTTATTTGCCCAGTTTTATTTGACCCTGTTTTATTTGCCCTGTTTTATTTGACCCTGTTTTATTTGACCCAGTTTTATTTGCCCCAGTTTTATTTGCCCCAGTTTTATTTGCCCTGTTTTATTTGCCCAGTTTTATTTGCCCCTGTTTTATTTGCCCAGTTTTATTTGCCCAGTTTTATTTGACCCAGTTTTATTTGCCCTGTTTTATTTGACCCAGTTTTATTTGCCCCAGTTTTATTTGCCCTGTTTTATTTGCCCAGTTTTATTTGCCCAGTTTTATTTGACCCTGTTTTATTTGACCCTGTTTTAATAGCCCTGTTTTATTTGCCCAGTTTTATTTGACCCTGTTTTATTTGCCCAGTTTTATTTGACCCGGTTTTATTTCCCCAGTTTTATTTGCCCCAGTTTTATTTGCCCCTGTTTTATTTGACCCAGTTTTATTTGCCCTGTTTTATTTGACCCTGTTTTATTTGCCCTGTTTTATTTGACCCAGTTTTATTTGACCCAGTTTTATTTGCCCCTGTTTTATTTCCCCAGTTTTATTTGCCCAGTTTTATTTGTCCCCGGTTTTATTTCCCCAGTTTTATTTCCCCAGTTTTATTTGACCCAGTTTTATTTGCCCCTGTTTTATTTCCCAGTTTTATTTGCCCAGTTTTATTTGCCCCTGTTTTATTTCCCCAGTTTTATTTCCCCAGTTTTCTTTGACCCAGTTTTATTTGCCCCTGTTTTATTTCCCCAGTTTTATTTGCCCAGTTTTATTTGCCCCTGTTTTATTTCCCCAGTTTTATTTCCCCAGTTTTATTTGCCCTGTTTTATTTGCCCAGTTTTATTTCCCCAGTTTTATTTGACCCAGTTTTATTTGACCCAGTTTTATTTGCCCAGTTTTATTTGCCCAGTTTTATTTGACCCTGTTTTATTTGCCCAGTTTTATTTGACCCAGTTTTATTTGACCCAGTTTTATTTGACCCTGTTTTATTTGACCCAGTTTTATTTGCCCAGTTTTATTTGACCCAGTTTTATTTGACCCAGTTTTATTTGCCCTGTTTTATTTGCCCAGTTTTATTTGACCCAGTTTTATTTGACCCAGTTTTATTTGCCCTGTTTTATTTGCCCAGTTTTATTTGCCCAGTTTTATTTGACCCAGTTTTATTTGACCCTGTTTTAGTTGCCCTGTTTTATTTGCCCTGTTTTATTTGCCCTGTTTTATTTGACCCAGTTTTATTTGAACCAGTTTTATTTGCCCTGTTTTATTTGCCCTGTTTTATTTGACCCAGTTTTATTTGCCCCAGTTTTATTTGCCCTGTTTTATTTGACCCAGTTTTATTTGACCCAGTTTTATTTGCCCTGTTTTATTTGCCCAGTTTTATTTGACTCAGTTTTATTTGCCCAGTTTTATTTGACCCTGTTTTATTTGACCCTGTTTTATTTGCCCTGTTTTATTTGACCCAGTTTTATTTGCCCAGTTTTATTTGACCCAGTTTTATTTGCCCTGTTTTATTTGACCCAGTTTTATTTGCCCCAGTTTTATTTGCCCTGTTTTATTTGCCCAGTTTTATTTGCCCAGTTTTATTTGCCCAGTATTATTTGACCCTGTTTTATTTGACCCAGTTTTATTTGCCCCAGTTTTATTTGCCCAGTTTTATTTGACCCAGTTTTATTTGACCCTGTTTTATTTGACCCAGTTTTATTTGACCCTTTTTTATTTGACCCAGTTTTATTTGCCCTGTTTTATTTGCCCCAGTTTTATTTGCCCAGTTTTATTTGACCCAGTTTTATTTGCCCAGTTTTATTTGCCCAGTTTTATTTGACCCAGTTTTACTTGGCCCAGTTTTATTTGACCCTGTTTTATTTGCCCAGTTTTATTTGACCCAGTTTTATTTGCCCCAGTTTTATTTGCCCTGTTTTATTTGCCCAGTTTTATTTGCCCAGTTTTATTTGACCCTGTTTTATTTGACCCAGTTTTATTTGCCCCAGTTTTATTTGCCCAGTTTTATTTGACCCCGTTTTATTTGCCCTGTTTTATTTGACCCAGTTTTATTTGACCCTGTTTTATTTGACCCTGTTTTATTTGACCCAGTTTTATTTGCCCCAGTTTTATTTGCCCTGTTTTATTTGCCCAGTTTTATTTGCCCCAGTTTTATTTGACCCAGTTTTATTTGCCCCAGTTTTATTTGCCCTGTTTTATTTGACCCAGTTTTATTTGACCCAGTTTTATTTGCCCTGTTTTATTTGCCCTGTTTTAGTTGCCCTGTTTTATTTGCCCTGTTTTATTTGCCCTGTTTTATTTGACCCAGTTTTATTTGAACCAGTTTTATTTGCCCTGTTTTATTTGCCCTGTTTTATTTGACCCAGTTTTATTTGCCCCAGTTTTATTTGCCCTGTTTTATTTGACCCAGTTTTATTTGACCCAGTTTTATTTGCCCTGTTTTATTTGCCCAGTTTTATTTGACTCAGTTTTATTTGCCCAGTTTTATTTGACCCTGTTTTATTTGACCCTGTTTTATTTGCCCTGTTTTATTTGACCCAGTTTTATTTGCCCAGTTTTATTTGACCCAGTTTTATTTGCCCTGTTTTATTTGACCCAGTTTTATTTGCCCCAGTTTTATTTGCCCTGTTTTATTTGCCCAGTTTTATTTGCCCAGTTTTATTTGCCCAGTATTATTTGACCCTGTTTTATTTGACCCAGTTTTATTTGCCCCAGTTTTATTTGCCCAGTTTTATTTGACCCAGTTTTATTTGACCCTGTTTTATTTGACCCAGTTTTATTTGACCCTGTTTTATTTGACCCAGTTTTATTTGCCCTGTTTTATTTGCCCCAGTTTTATTTGCCCAGTTTTATTTGACCCAGTTTTATTTGCCCAGTTTTATTTGCCCAGTTTTATTTGACCCAGTTTTATTTGGCCCAGTTTTATTTGACCCTGTTTTATTTGCCCAGTTTTATTTGACCCAGTTTTATTTGCCCCAGTTTTATTTGCCCTGTTTTATTTGCCCAGTTTTATTTGCCCAGTTTTATTTGACCCTGTTTTATTTGACCCAGTTTTATTTGCCCCAGTTTTATTTGCCCAGTTTTATTTGACCCCGTTTTATTTGCCCTGTTTTATTTGACCCAGTTTTATTTGACCCTGTTTTATTTGACCCTGTTTTATTTGACCCAGTTTTATTTGCCCCAGTTTTATTTGCCCTGTTTTATTTGCCCAGTTTTATTTGCCCCAGTTTTATTTGCCCTGTTTTATTTGCCCAGTTTTATTTGCCCAGTTTTATTTGACCCAGTTTTATTTGCCCTGTTTTATTTGACCCAGTTTTATTTGCCCCAGTTTTATTTGCCCTGTTTTATTTGCCCAGTTTTATTTGCCCAGTTTTATTTGACCCTGTTTTATTTGACCCTGTTTTAATAGCCCTGTTTTATTTGCCCAGTTTTATTTGACCCTGTTTTATTTGCCCAGTTTTATTTGACCCGGTTTTATTTCCCCAGTTTTATTTGCCCCAGTTTTATTTGCCCAGTTTTATTTGACCCTGTTTTATTTGACCCTGTTTTATTTGCCCTGTTTTATTTGACCCAGTTTTATTTGCCCAGTTTTATTTGACCCAGTTTTATTTGCCCTGTTTTATTTGACCCAGTTTTATTTGCCCCAGTTTTATTTGCACTGTTTTATTTGCCCAGTTTTATTTGCCCAGTTTTATTTGACCCTGTTTTATTTGACCCAGTTTTATTTGCCCCAGTTTTATTTGCCCAGTTTTATTTGACCCAGTTTTATTTGACCCTGTTTTATTTGACCCTGTTTTATTTGCCCTGTTTTATTTGACCCTGTTTTATTTGACCCTGTTTTATTTGCCCTGTTTTATTTGACACAGTTTTATTTGCCCTGTTTTATTTGCCCCAGTTTTATTTGCCCTGTTTTATTTGCCCAGTTTTATTTGCCCAGTTTTATTTGACCCAGTTTTATTTGACCCTGTTTTAGTTGCCCTGTTTTATTTGCCCTGTTTTATTTGCCCTGTTTTATTTGACCCAGTTTTATTTGACCCAGTTTTATTTGACCCTGTTTTAGTTGCCCTGTTTTATTTGCCCTGTTTTATTTGCCCTGTTTTATTTGACCCAGTTTTATTTGACCCTGTTTTATTTGACCCAGTTTTATTTGCCCCAGTTTTATTTGACCCTGTTTTATTTGACCCTGTTTTATTTGCCCTGTTTTATTTGACCCTGTTTTATTTGACCCAGTTTTATTTGACCCTGTTTTATTTGCCCTGTTTTATTTGCCCTGTTTTATTTGCCCTGTTTTATTTGACCCAGTTTTATTTGACCCAGTTTTATTTGACCCTGTTTTAGTTGCCCTGTTTTATTTGCCCTGTTTTATTTGCCCTGTTTTATTTGACCCAGTTTTATTTGACCCTGTTTTATTTGACCCAGTTTTATTTGCCCCAGTTTTATTTGACCCTGTTTTATTTGACCCTGTTTTATTTGCCCTGTTTTATTTGACCCTGTTTTATTTGACCCAGTTTTATTTGACCCTGTTTTATTTGCCCTGTTTTATTTGACCCTGTTTTATTTGACCCTGTTTTATTTGCCCTGTTTTATTTGACCCAGTTTTATTTGCCCTGTTTTATTTGCCCCAGTTTTATTTGCCCTGTTTTATTTGCCCAGTTTTATTTGACCCTGTTTTAGTTGCCCTGTTTTATTTGCCCTGTTTTATTTGCCCTGTTTTATTTGACCCAGTTTTATTTGACCCAGTTTTATTTGACCCAGTTTTATTTGCCCTGTTTTATTTGACCCAGTTTTATTTGCCCCAGTTTTATTTGCCCTGTTTTATTTGCCCTGTTTTATTTGACCCAGTTTTATTTGCCCCAGTTTTATTTGCCCTGTTTTATTTGACCCAGTTTTATTTGCCCTGTTTTATTTGCCCTGTTTTATTTGACCCAGTTTTATTTGCCCCAGTTTTATTTGCCCAGTTTTATTTGACCCAGTTTTATTTGACCCTGTTTTATTTGACCCTGTTTTATTTGCCCTGTTTTATTTGACCCTGTTTTATTTGACCCAGTTTTATTTGACCCTGTTTTATTTGCCCTGTTTTATTTGACCCTGTTTTATTTGACCCTGTTTTATTTGCCCTGTTTTATTTGCCCCAGTTTTATTTGCCCTGTTTTATTTGCCCAGTTTTATTTGACCCTGTTTTAGTTGCCCTGTTTTATTTGCCCTGTTTTATTTGCCCTGTTTTATTTGACCCAGTTTTATTTGACCCAGTTTTATTTGACCCAGTTTTATTTGCCCTGTTTTATTTGACCCAGTTTTATTTGCCCCAGTTTTATTTGCCCTGTTTTATTTGCCCTGTTTTATTTGACCCAGTTTTATTTGCCCCAGCTTTATTTGCCCTGTTTTATTTGACCCAGTTTTATTTGCCCTGTTTTATTTGCCCTGTTTTATTTGCCCTGTTTTATTTGACCCTGTTTTATTTGCCCTGTTTTATTTGCCCTGTTTTATTTGACCCAGTTTTATTTGCCCTGTTTTATTTGACCCAGTTTTATTTGACCCAGTTTTATTTGCCCTGTTTTATTTGCCCTGTTTTATTTGACCCAGTTTTATTTGCCCCAGTTTTATTTGCCCTGTTTTATTTGACCCAGTTTTATTTGACCCAGTTTTATTTGCCCTGTTTTATATGCCCTGTTTTATTTGACCCAGTTTTATTTGACCCAGTTTTATTTGCCCTGTTTTATTTGCCCAGTTTTATTTGACCCAGTTTTATTTGCCCAGTTTTATTTGCCCAGTTTTATTTGACCCTGTTTTATTTGCCCAGTTTTATTTGACCCAGTTTTATTTGACCCAGTTTTATTTGCCCTGTTTTATTTGCCCAGTTTTATTTGCCCAGTTTTATTTGACCCTGTTTTATTTGACCCAGTTTTATTTGCCCCAGTTTTATTTGCCCAGTTTTATTTGACCCTGTTTTATTTGCCCAGTTTTATTTGACCCTGTTTTATTTGCCCTGTTTTATTTGACCCTGTTTTATTTGACCCTGTTTTATTTGACCCAGTTTTATTTGCCCTGTTTTATTTGCCCAGTTTTATTTGCCCCAGTTTTATTTGCCCTGTTTTATTTGCCCAGTTTTATTTGCCCAGTTTTATTTGACCCAGTTTTATTTGCCCTGTTTTATTTGACCCAGTTTTATTTGCCCCAGTTTTATTTGCCCTGTTTTATTTGCCCAGTTTTATTTGCCCAGTTTTATTTGACACTGTTTTATTTGACCCTGTTTTAATAGCCCTGTTTTATTTGCCCAGTTTTATTTGACCCTGTTTTATTTGCCCAGTTTTATTTGACCCGGTTTTATTTCCCCAGTTTTATTTGCCCCAGTTTTATTTGCCCCTGTTTTATTTGACCCTGTTTTATTTGACCCAGTTTTATTTGACCCAGTTTTATTTGCCCCTGTTTTATTTCCCCAGTTTTATTTGCCCAGTTTTATTTGACCCTGTTTTATTTCCCCAGTATTATTTGACCCAGTTTTATTTGCCCCTGTTTTATTTCCCCAGTTTTATTTGCCCAGTTTTATTTGCCCCTGTTTTATTTCCCCAGTTTTATTTCCCCAGTTTTCTTTGACCCAGTTTTATTTGCCCCTGTTTTATTTCCCCAGTTTTATTTGCCCAGTTTTATTTGCCCCTGTTTTATTTCCCCAGTTTTATTTCCCCAGTTTTATTTGCCCTGTTTTATTTGCCCAGTTTTATTTCCCCAGTTTTATTTGACCCTGTTTTATTTGACCCTGTTTTATTTGACCCAGTTTTATTTGACCCTGTTTTATTTGCCCAGTTTTATTTGCCCAGTTTTATTTGACCCTGTTTTATTTGACCCAGTTTTATTTGACCCAGTTTTATTTGACCCTGTTTTATTTGCCCTGTTTTATTTGACCCTGTTTTATTTGACCCTGTTTTATTTGCCCTGTTTTATTTGACCCAGTTTTATTTGCCCTGTTTTATTTGCCCCAGTTTTATTTGCCCTGTTTTATTTGCCCAGTTTTATTTGCCCAGTTTTATTTGACCCTGTTTTAGTTGCCCTGTTTTATTTGCCCTGTTTTATTTGACCCAGTTTTATTTGACCCAGTTTTATTTGACCCAGTTTTATTTGCCCTGTTTTATTTGACCCAGTTTTATTTGCCCCAGTTTTATTTGCCCTGTTTTATTTGCCCTGTTTTATTTGACCCAGTTTTATTTGCCCCAGTTTTATTTGCCCTGTTTTATTTGACCCAGTTTTATTTGCCCTGTTTTATTTGCCCTGTTTTATTTGCCCTGTTTTATTTGACCCTGTTTTATTTGCCCTGTTTTATTTGCCCTGTTTTATTTGACCCAGTTTTATTTGCCCTGTTTTATTTGACCCAGTTTTATTTGACCCAGTTTTATTTGCCCTGTTTTATTTGCCCTGTTTTATTTGACCCAGTTTTATTTGCCCCAGTTTTATTTGCCCTGTTTTATTTGACCCAGTTTTATTTGACCCAGTTTTATTTGCCCTGTTTTATTTGCCCTGTTTTATTTGACCCAGTTTTATTTGACCCAGTTTTATTTGCCCTGTTTTATTTGCCCAGTTTTATTTGACCCAGTTTTATTTGCCCAGTATTATTTGACCCTGTTTTATTTGACCCAGTTTTATTTGACCCAGTTTTATTTGCCCTGTTTTATTTGCCCAGTTTTATTTGACTCAGTTTTATTTGCCCAGTTTTATTTGACCCTGTTTTATTTGACCCTGTTTTATTTGCCCTGTTTTATTTGACCCAGTTTTATTTGCCCAGTTTTATTTGACCCAGTTTTATTTGCCCTGTTTTATTTGACCCAGTTTTATTTGCCCCAGTTTTATTTGCCCTGTTTTATTTGCCCAGTTTTATTTGCCCAGTTTTATTTGCCCAGTATTATTTGACCCTGTTTTATTTGACCCAGTTTTATTTGCCCCAGTTTTATTTGCCCAGTTTTATTTGACCCAGTTTTATTTGACCCTGTTTTATTTGACCCAGTTTTATTTGACCCTGTTTTATTTGACCCAGTTTTATTTGCCCTGTTTTATTTGCCCCAGTTTTATTTGCCCAGTTTTATTTGACCCAGTTTTATTTGCCCAGTTTTATTTGCCCAGTTTTATTTGACCCAGTTTTACTTGGCCCAGTTTTATTTGACCCTGTTTTATTTGCCCAGTTTTATTTGACCCAGTTTTATTTGCCCCAGTTTTATTTGCCCTGTTTTATTTGCCCAGTTTTATTTGCCCAGTTTTATTTGACCCTGTTTTATTTGACCCAGTTTTATTTGCCCCAGTTTTATTTGCCCAGTTTTATTTGACCCCGTTTTATTTGCCCTGTTTTATTTGACCCAGTTTTATTTGACCCTGTTTTATTTGACCCTGTTTTATTTGACCCAGTTTTATTTGCCCTGTTTTATTTGCCCAGTTTTATTTGCCCCAGTTTTATTTGACCCAGTTTTATTTGCCCCAGTTTTATTTGCCCTGTTTTATTTGACCCAGTTTTATTTGACCCAGTTTTATTTGCCCTGTTTTATTTGCCCTGTTTTAGTTGCCCTGTTTTATTTGCCCTGTTTTATTTGCCCTGTTTTATTTGACCCAGTTTTATTTGAACCAGTTTTATTTGCCCTGTTTTATTTGCCCTGTTTTATTTGACCCAGTTTTATTTGCCCCAGTTTTATTTGCCCTGTTTTATTTGACCCAGTTTTATTTGACCCAGTTTTATTTGCCCTGTTTTATTTGCCCAGTTTTATTTGACTCAGTTTTATTTGCCCAGTTTTATTTGACCCTGTTTTATTTGACCCTGTTTTATTTGCCCTGTTTTATTTGACCCAGTTTTATTTGCCCAGTTTTATTTGACCCAGTTTTATTTGCCCTGTTTTATTTGACCCAGTTTTATTTGCCCCAGTTTTATTTGCCCTGTTTTATTTGCCCAGTTTTATTTGCCCAGTTTTATTTGCCCAGTATTATTTGACCCTGTTTTATTTGACCCAGTTTTATTTGCCCCAGTTTTATTTGCCCAGTTTTATTTGACCCAGTTTTATTTGACCCTGTTTTATTTGACCCTGTTTTATTTGACCCAGTTTTATTTGACCCTGTTTTATTTGACCCAGTTTTATTTGCCCTGTTTTATTTGCCCCAGTTTTATTTGCCCAGTTTTATTTGACCCAGTTTTATTTGCCCAGTTTTATTTGCCCAGTTTTATTTGACCCAGTTTTATTTGGCCCAGTTTTATTTGACCCTGTTTTATTTGCCCAGTTTTATTTGACCCAGTTTTATTTGCCCCAGTTTTATTTGCCCTGTTTTATTTGCCCAGTTTTATTTGCCCAGTTTTATTTGACCCTGTTTTATTTGACCCAGTTTTATTTGCCCCAGTTTTATTTGCCCAGTTTTATTTGACCCCGTTTTATTTGCCCTGTTTTATTTGACCCAGTTTTATTTGACCCTGTTTTATTTGACCCTGTTTTATTTGACCCAGTTTTATTTGCCCCAGTTTTATTTGCCCTGTTTTATTTGCCCAGTTTTATTTGCCCCAGTTTTATTTGCCCTGTTTTATTTGCCCAGTTTTATTTGCCCAGTTTTATTTGACCCAGTTTTATTTGCCCTGTTTTATTTGACCCAGTTTTATTTGCCCCAGTTTTATTTGCCCTGTTTTATTTGCCCAGTTTTATTTGCCCAGTTTTATTTGACCCTGTTTTATTTGACCCTGTTTTAATAGCCCTGTTTTATTTGCCCAGTTTTATTTGACCCTGTTTTATTTGCCCAGTTTTATTTGACCCGGTTTTATTTCCCCAGTTTTATTTGCCCCAGTTTTATTTGCCCAGTTTTATTTGACCCTGTTTTATTTGACCCTGTTTTATTTGCCCTGTTTTATTTGACCCAGTTTTATTTGCCCAGTTTTATTTGACCCAGTTTTATTTGCCCTGTTTTATTTGACCCAGTTTTATTTGCCCATGTTTTATTTGCACTGTTTTATTTGCCCAGTTTTATTTGCCCAGTTTTATTTGACCCTGTTTTATTTGACCCAGTTTTATTTGCCCCAGTTTTATTTGCCCAGTTTTATTTGACCCAGTTTTATTTGACCCTGTTTTATTTGACCCTGTTTTATTTGCCCTGTTTTATTTGACCCTGTTTTATTTGACCCAGTTTTATTTGACCCTGTTTTATTTGACCCTGTTTTATTTGCCCTGTTTTATTTGACCCTGTTTTATTTGACCCTGTTTTATTTGCCCTGTTTTATTTGACACAGTTTTATTTGCCCTGTTTTATTTGCCCCAGTTTTATTTGCCCTGTTTTATTTGCCCAGTTTTATTTGCCCAGTTTTATTTGACCCAGTTTTATTTGACCCTGTTTTAGTTGCCCTGTTTTATTTGCCCTGTTTTATTTGCCCTGTTTTATTTGACCCAGTTTTATTTGACCCAGTTTTATTTGACCCTGTTTTAGTTGCCCTGTTTTATTTGCCCTGTTTTATTTGCCCTGTTTTATTTGACCCAGTTTTATTTGACCCTGTTTTATTTGACCCAGTTTTATTTGCCCCAGTTTTATTTGACCCTGTTTTATTTGACCCTGTTTTATTTGCCCTGTTTTATTTGACCCTGTTTTATTTGACCCAGTTTTATTTGACCCTGTTTTATTTGCCCTGTTTTATTTGCCCTGTTTTATTTGCCCTGTTTTATTTGACCCAGTTTTATTTGACCCAGTTTTATTTGACCCTGTTTTAGTTGCCCTGTTTTATTTGCCCTGTTTTATTTGCCCTGTTTTATTTGACCCAGTTTTATTTGACCCTGTTTTATTTGACCCAGTTTTATTTGCCCCAGTTTTATTTGACCCTGTTTTATTTGACCCTGTTTTATTTGCCCTGTTTTATTTGACCCTGTTTTATTTGACCCAGTTTTATTTGACCCTGTTTTATTTGCCCTGTTTTATTTGACCCTGTTTTATTTGACCCTGTTTTATTTGCCCTGTTTTATTTGACCCAGTTTTATTTGCCCTGTTTTATTTGCCCCAGTTTTATTTGCCCTGTTTTATTTGCCCAGTTTTATTTGACCCTGTTTTAGTTGCCCTGTTTTATTTGCCCTGTTTTATTTGACCCAGTTTTATTTGACCCAGTTTTATTTGACCCAGTTTTATTTGCCCTGTTTTATTTGACCCAGTTTTATTTGCCCCAGTTTTATTTGCCCTGTTTTATTTGCCCTGTTTTATTTGACCCAGTTTTATTTGCCCCAGTTTTATTTGCCCTGTTTTATTTGACCCAGTTTTATTTGCCCTGTTTTATTTGCCCTGTTTTATTTGCCCTGTTTTATTTGACCCAGTTTTATTTGCCCCAGTTTTATTTGCCCAGTTTTATTTGACCCAGTTTTATTTGACCCTGTTTTATTTGACCCTGTTTTATTTGCCCTGTTTTATTTGACCCTGTTTTATTTGACCCAGTTTTATTTGACCCTGTTTTATTTGCCCTGTTTTATTTGACCCTGTTTTATTTGACCCTGTTTTATTTGCCCTGTTTTATTTGCCCCAGTTTTATTTGCCCTGTTTTATTTGCCCAGTTTTATTTGACCCTGTTTTAGTTGCCCTGTTTTATTTGCCCTGTTTTATTTGCCCTGTTTTATTTGACCCAGTTTTATTTGACCCAGTTTTATTTGACCCAGTTTTATTTGCCCTGTTTTATTTGACCCAGTTTTATTTGCCCCAGTTTTATTTGCCCTGTTTTATTTGCCCTGTTTTATTTGACCCAGTTTTATTTGCCCCAGCTTTATTTGCCCTGTTTTATTTGACCCAGTTTTATTTGCCCTGTTTTATTTGCCCTGTTTTATTTGCCCTGTTTTATTTGACCCTGTTTTATTTGCCCTGTTTTATTTGCCCTGTTTTATTTGACCCAGTTTTATTTGCCCTGTTTTATTTGACCCAGTTTTATTTGACCCAGTTTTATTTGCCCTGTTTTATTTGCCCTGTTTTATTTGACCCAGTTTTATTTGCCCCAGTTTTATTTGCCCTGTTTTATTTGACCCAGTTTTATTTGACCCAGTTTTATTTGCCCTGTTTTATTTGCCCTGTTTTATTTGACCCAGTTTTATTTGACCCAGTTTTATTTGCCCTGTTTTATTTGCCCAGTTTTATTTGACCCAGTTTTATTTGCCCAGTTTTATTTGCCCAGTTTTATTTGACCCTGTTTTATTTGCCCAGTTTTATTTGACCCAGTTTTATTTGACCCAGTTTTATTTGCCCTGTTTTATTTGCCCAGTTTTATTTGCCCAGTTTTATTTGACCCTGTTTTATTTGACCCAGTTTTATTTGCCCCAGTTTTATTTGCCCAGTTTTATTTGACCCTGTTTTATTTGCCCAGTTTTATTTGACCCTGTTTTATTTGCCCTGTTTTATTTGACCCTGTTTTATTTGACCCTGTTTTATTTGACCCAGTTTTATTTGCCCTGTTTTATTTGCCCAGTTTTATTTGCCCCAGTTTTATTTGCCCTGTTTTATTTGCCCAGTTTTATTTGCCCAGTTTTATTTGACCCAGTTTTATTTGCCCTGTTTTATTTGACCCAGTTTTATTTGCCCCAGTTTTATTTGCCCTGTTTTATTTGCCCAGTTTTATTTGCCCAGTTTTATTTGACACTGTTTTATTTGACCCTGTTTTAATAGCCCTGTTTTATTTGCCCAGTTTTATTTGACCCTGTTTTATTTGCCCAGTTTTATTTGACCCGGTTTTATTTCCCCAGTTTTATTTGCCCCAGTTTTATTTGCCCCTGTTTTATTTGACCCTGTTTTATTTGACCCAGTTTTATTTGACCCAGTTTTATTTGCCCCTGTTTTATTTCCCCAGTTTTATTTGCCCAGTTTTATTTGACCCTGTTTTATTTCCCCAGTATTATTTGACCCAGTTTTATTTGCCCCTGTTTTATTTCCCCAGTTTTATTTGCCCAGTTTTATTTGCCCCTGTTTTATTTCCCCAGTTTTATTTCCCCAGTTTTCTTTGACCCAGTTTTATTTGCCCCTGTTTTATTTCCCCAGTTTTATTTGCCCAGTTTTATTTGCCCCTGTTTTATTTCCCCAGTTTTATTTCCCCAGTTTTATTTGCCCTGTTTTATTTGCCCAGTTTTATTTCCCCAGTTTTATTTGACCCAGTTTTATTTTACCCTGTTTTATTTGACCCTGTTTTATTTGACCCAGTTTTATTTGACCCTGTTTTATTTGCCCAGTTTTATTTGCCCAGTTTTATTTGACCCTGTTTTATTTGACCCAGTTTTATTTGACCCAGTTTTATTTGACCCTGTTTTATTTGCCCTGTTTTATTTGACCCTGTTTTATTTGACCCTGTTTTATTTGCCCTGTTTTATTTGACCCAGTTTTATTTGCCCTGTTTTATTTGCCCCAGTTTTATTTGCCCTGTTTTATTTGCCCAGTTTTATTTGCCCAGTTTTATTTGACCCTGTTTTAGTTGCCCTGTTTTATTTGCCCTGTTTTATTTGACCCAGTTTTATTTGACCCAGTTTTATTTGACCCAGTTTTATTTGCCCTGTTTTATTTGACCCAGTTTTATTTGCCCCAGTTTTATTTGCCCTGTTTTATTTGCCCTGTTTTATTTGACCCAGTTTTATTTGCCCCAGTTTTATTTGCCCTGTTTTATTTGACCCAGTTTTATTTGCCCTGTTTTATTTGCCCTGTTTTATTTGCCCTGTTTTATTTGACCCTGTTTTATTTGCCCTGTTTTATTTGCCCTGTTTTATTTGACCCAGTTTTATTTGCCCTGTTTTATTTGACCCAGTTTTATTTGACCCAGTTTTATTTGCCCTGTTTTATTTGCCCTGTTTTATTTGACCCAGTTTTATTTGCCCCAGTTTTATTTGCCCTGTTTTATTTGACCCAGTTTTATTTGACCCAGTTTTATTTGCCCTGTTTTATTTGCCCTGTTTTATTTGACCCAGTTTTATTTGACCCAGTTTTATTTGCCCTGTTTTATTTGCCCAGTTTTATTTGACCCAGTTTTATTTGCCCAGTTTTATTTGCCCAGTTTTATTTGACCCTGTTTTATTTGCCCAGTTTTATTTGACCCAGTTTTATTTGACCCAGTTTTATTTGCCCTGTTTTATTTGCCCAGTTTTATTTGCCCAGTTTTATTTGCCCAGTTTTATTTGACCCTGTTTTATTTGACCCAGTTTTATTTGCCCCAGTTTTATTTGCCCAGTTTTATTTGACCCTGTTTTATTTGCCCAGTTTTATTTGACCCTGTTTTATTTTCCCTGTTTTATTTGACCCTGTTTTATTTGACCCAGTTTTATTTGACCCAGTTTTATTTGCCCTGTTTTATTTGCCCAGTTTTATTTGCCCCAGTTTTATTTGCCCTGTTTTATTTGCCCAGTTTTATTTGCCCAGTTTTATTTGACCCAGTTTTATTTGCCCTGTTTTATTTGACCCAGTTTTATTTGCCCCAGTTTTATTTGCCCTGTTTTATTTGCCCAGTTTTATTTGCCCAGTTTTATTTGACACTGTTTTATTTGACCCTGTTTTAATAGCCCTGTTTTATTTGCCCAGTTTTATTTGACCCTGTTTTATTTGCCCAGTTTTATTTGACCCGGTTTTATTTCCCCAGTTTTATTTGCCCCTGTTTTATTTGACCCAGTTTTATTTGCCCTGTTTTATTTGACCCTGTTTTATTTGCCCTGTTTTATTTGACCCAGTTTTATTTGACCCAGTTTTATTTGCCCCTGTTTTATTTCCCCAGTTTTATTTGCCCAGTTTTATTTGACCCGGTTTTATTTCCCCAGTTTTATTTCCCCAGTTTTATTTGACCCAGTTTTATTTGCCCCTGTTTTATTTCCCCAGTTTTATTTGCCCAGTTTTATTTGCCCCTGTTTTATTTCCCCAGTTTTATTTCCCCAGTTTTCTTTGACCCAGTTTTATTTGCCCCTGTTTTATTTCCCCAGTTTTATTTGCCCAGTTTTATTTGCCCCTGTTTTATTTCCCCAGTTTTATTTCCCCAGTTTTATTTGCCCTGTTTTATTTGCCCAGTTTTATTTCCCCAGTTTTATTTGACCCAGTTTTATTTGACCCTGTTTTATTTGACCCAGTTTTATTTGACCCTGTTTTATTTGCCCAGTTTTATTTGCCCAGTTTTATTTGACCCTGTTTTATTTGACCCAGTTTTATTTGACCCAGTTTTATTTGACCCAGTTTTATTTGACCCTGTTTTATTTCCCCAGTTTTATTTGCCCAGTTTTATTTGACCCAGTTTTATTTGACCCTGTTTTATTTGACCCTGTTTTATTTCCCCAGTTTTATTTGACCCAGTTTTATTTCACCCTGTTTTATTTGACCCAGTTTTATTTGACCCTGTTTTATTTGACCCTGTTTTATTTGCCCAGTTTTATTTGACCCAGTTTTATTTGACCCTGTTTTATTTCCCCAGTTTTATTTGACCCAGTTTTATTTGCCCAGTTTTATTTGACCCAGTTTTATTTGACCCAGTTTTATTTGACCCAGTTTTATTTGACCCTGTTTTATTTCCCCAGTTTTATTTGACCCAGTTTTATTTGCCCAGTTTTATTTGACCCAGTTTTATTTGACCCAGTTTTATTTGCCCAGTTTTATTTGACCCAGTTTTATTTGACCCAGTTTTATTTGACCCTGTTTTATTTCCCCAGTTTTATTTGACCCAGTTTTATTTGCCCCTGTTTTATTTGACCCAGTTTTATTTGACCCAGTTTTATTTGACCCTGTTTTATTTCCCCAGTTTTATTTGACCCTGTTTTATTTGCCCTGTTTTATTTGCCCAGTTTTATTTGCCCCAGTTTTATTTGCCCTGTTTTATTTGCCCAGTTTTATTTGCCCAGTTTTATTTGACCCAGTTTTATTTGCCCTGTTTTATTTGACCCAGTTTTATTTGCCCCAGTTTTATTTGCCCTGTTTTATTTGCCCAGTTTTATTTGCCCAGTTTTATTTGACCCTGTTTTATTTGACCCTGTTTTAATAGCCCTGTTTTATTTGCCCAGTTTTATTTGACCCTGTTTTATTTGCCCAGTTTTATTTGACCCGGTTTTATTTCCCCAGTTTTATTTGCCCCAGTTTTATTTGCCCCTGTTTTATTTGCCCCAGTTTTATTTGCCCTGTTTTATTTGACCCAGTTTTATTTGACCCAGTTTTATTTGCCCTGTTTTATTTGCCCTGTTTTATTTGACCCAGTTTTATTTGACCCAGTTTTATTTGCCCTGTTTTATTTGCCCAGTTTTATTTGACCCAGTTTTATTTGCCCAGTTTTATTTGCCCAGTTTTATTTGACCCTGTTTTATTTGCCCAGTTTTATTTGACCCAGTTTTATTTGACCCAGTTTTATTTGCCCTGTTTTATTTGCCCAGTTTTATTTGCCCAGTTTTATTTGACCCTGTTTTATTTGACCCAGTTTTATTTGCCCCAGTTTTATTTGCCCAGTTTTATTTGACCCTGTTTTATTTGCCCAGTTTTATTTGACCCTGTTTTATTTGCCCTGTTTTATTTGACCCTGTTTTATTTGACCCTGTTTTATTTGACCCAGTTTTATTTGCCCTGTTTTATTTGCCCAGTTTTATTTGCCCCAGTTTTATTTGCCCTGTTTTATTTGCCCAGTTTTATTTGCCCAGTTTTATTTGACCCAGTTTTATTTGCCCTGTTTTATTTGACCCAGTTTTATTTGCCCCAGTTTTATTTGCCCTGTTTTATTTGCCCAGTTTTATTTGCCCAGTTTTATTTGACACTGTTTTATTTGACCCTGTTTTAATAGCCCTGTTTTATTTGCCCAGTTTTATTTGACCCTGTTTTATTTGCCCAGTTTTATTTGACCCGGTTTTATTTCCCCAGTTTTATTTGCCCCAGTTTTATTTGCCCCTGTTTTATTTGACCCTGTTTTATTTGACCCAGTTTTATTTGACCCAGTTTTATTTGCCCCTGTTTTATTTCCCCAGTTTTATTTGCCCAGTTTTATTTGACCCTGTTTTATTTCCCCAGTATTATTTGACCCAGTTTTATTTGCCCCAGTTTTATTTCCCCAGTTTTCTTTGACCCAGTTTTATTTGCCCCTGTTTTATTTCCCCAGTTTTATTTGCCCAGTTTTATTTGCCCCTGTTTTATTTCCCCAGTTTTATTTCCCCAGTTTTATTTGCCCTGTTTTATTTGCCCAGTTTTATTTCCCCAGTTTTATTTGACCCAGTTTTATTTGACCCTGTTTTATTTGACCCTGTTTTATTTGACCCAGTTTTATTTGACCCTGTTTTATTTGCCCAGTTTTATTTGCCCAGTTTTATTTGACCCTGTTTTATTTGACCCAGTTTTATTTGACCCAGTTTTATTTGACCCTGTTTTATTTGCCCTGTTTTATTTGACCCTGTTTTATTTGACCCTGTTTTATTTGCCCTGTTTTATTTGACCCAGTTTTATTTGCCCTGTTTTATTTGCCCCAGTTTTATTTGCCCTGTTTTATTTGCCCAGTTTTATTTGCCCAGTTTTATTTGACCCTGTTTTAGTTGCCCTGTTTTATTTGCCCTGTTTTATTTGACCCAGTTTTATTTGACCCAGTTTTATTTGACCCAGTTTTATTTGCCCTGTTTTATTTGACCCAGTTTTATTTGCCCCAGTTTTATTTGCCCTGTTTTATTTGCCCTGTTTTATTTGACCCAGTTTTATTTGCCCCAGTTTTATTTGCCCTGTTTTATTTGACCCAGTTTTATTTGCCCTGTTTTATTTGCCCTGTTTTATTTGCCCTGTTTTATTTGACCCTGTTTTATTTGCCCTGTTTTATTTGCCCTGTTTTATTTGACCCAGTTTTATTTGCCCTGTTTTATTTGACCCAGTTTTATTTGACCCAGTTTTATTTGCCCTGTTTTATTTGCCCTGTTTTATTTGACCCAGTTTTATTTGCCCCAGTTTTATTTGCCCTGTTTTATTTGACCCAGTTTTATTTGACCCAGTTTTATTTGCCCTGTTTTATTTGCCCTGTTTTATTTGACCCAGTTTTATTTGACCCAGTTTTATTTGCCCTGTTTTATTTGCCCAGTTTTATTTGACCCAGTTTTATTTGCCCAGTTTTATTTGCCCAGTTTTATTTGACCCTGTTTTATTTGCCCAGTTTTATTTGACCCAGTTTTATTTGACCCAGTTTTATTTGCCCTGTTTTATTTGCCCAGTTTTATTTGCCCAGTTTTATTTGCCCAGTTTTATTTGACCCTGTTTTATTTGACCCAGTTTTATTTGCCCCAGTTTTATTTGCCCAGTTTTATTTGACCCTGTTTTATTTGCCCAGTTTTATTTGACCCTGTTTTATTTTCCCTGTTTTATTTGACCCTGTTTTATTTGACCCAGTTTTATTTGACCCAGTTTTATTTGCCCTGTTTTATTTGCCCAGTTTTATTTGCCCCAGTTTTATTTGCCCTGTTTTATTTGCCCAGTTTTATTTGCCCAGTTTTATTTGACCCAGTTTTATTTGCCCTGTTTTATTTGACCCAGTTTTATTTGCCCCAGTTTTATTTGCCCTGTTTTATTTGCCCAGTTTTATTTGCCCAGTTTTATTTGACACTGTTTTATTTGACCCTGTTTTAATAGCCCTGTTTTATTTGCCCAGTTTTATTTGACCCTGTTTTATTTGCCCAGTTTTATTTGACCCGGTTTTATTTCCCCAGTTTTATTTGCCCCAGTTTTATTTGCCCCTGTTTTATTTGACCCAGTTTTATTTGCCCTGTTTTATTTGACCCTGTTTTATTTGCCCTGTTTTATTTGACCCAGTTTTATTTGACCCAGTTTTATTTGCCCCTGTTTTATTTCCCCAGTTTTATTTGCCCAGTTTTATTTGACCCGGTTTTATTTCCCCAGTTTTATTTCCCCAGTTTTATTTGACCCAGTTTTATTTGCCCCTGTTTTATTTCCCCAGTTTTATTTGCCCAGTTTTATTTGCCCCTGTTTTATTTCCCCAGTTTTATTTCCCCAGTTTTCTTTGACCCAGTTTTATTTGCCCCTGTTTTATTTCCCCAGTTTTATTTGCCCAGTTTTATTTGCCCCTGTTTTATTTCCCCAGTTTTATTTCCCCAGTTTTATTTGCCCTGTTTTATTTGCCCAGTTTTATTTCCCCAGTTTTATTTGACCCAGTTTTATTTGACCCTGTTTTATTTGACCCAGTTTTATTTGACCCTGTTTTATTTGACCCAGTTTTATTTGACCCTGTTTTATTTGACCCAGTTTTATTTGACCCAGTTTTATTTGACCCAGTTTTATTTGACCCTGTTTTATTTCCCCAGTTTTATTTGCCCAGTTTTATTTGACCCAGTTTTATTTGACCCTGTTTTATTTGACCCTGTTTTATTTCCCCAGTTTTATTTGACCCAGTTTTATTTGACCCTGTTTTATTTGACCCAGTTTTATTTGACCCTGTTTTATTTGACCCTGTTTTATTTGCCCAGTTTTATTTGACCCAGTTTTATTTGACCCTGTTTTATTTCCCCAGTTTTATTTGACCCAGTTTTATTTGCCCAGTTTTATTTGACCCAGTTTTATTTGACCCAGTTTTATTTGACCCAGTTTTATTTGACCCTGTTTTATTTCCCCAGTTTTATTTGACCCAGTTTTATTTGCCCAGTTTTATTTGACCCAGTTTTATTTGACCCAGTTTTATTTGCCCAGTTTTATTTGACCCAGTTTTATTTGACCCAGTTTTATTTGACCCTGTTTTATTTCCCCAGTTTTATTTGACCCAGTTTTATTTGCCCCTGTTTTATTTGACCCAGTTTTATTTGACCCAGTTTTATTTGACCCTGTTTTATTTCCCCAGTTTTATTTGACCCTGTTTTATTTGCCCTGTTTTATTTGCCCAGTTTTATTTGCCCCAGTTTTATTTGCCCTGTTTTATTTGCCCAGTTTTATTTGCCCAGTTTTATTTGACCCAGTTTTATTTGCCCTGTTTTATTTGACCCAGTTTTATTTGCCCCAGTTTTATTTGCCCTGTTTTATTTGCCCAGTTTTATTTGCCCAGTTTTATTTGACCCTGTTTTATTTGACCCTGTTTTAATAGCCCTGTTTTATTTGCCCAGTTTTATTTGACCCTGTTTTATTTGCCCAGTTTTATTTGACCCGGTTTTATTTCCCCAGTTTTATTTGCCCCAGTTTTATTTGCCCCTGTTTTATTTGCCCCAGTTTTATTTGCCCTGTTTTATTTGCCCAGTTTTATTTGCCCAGTTTTATTTGACCCTGTTTTATTTGACCCTGTTTTAATAGCCCTGTTTTATTTGCCCAGTTTTATTTGACCCTGTTTTATTTGCCCAGTTTTATTTGACCCGGTTTTATTTCCCCAGTTTTATTTGCCCCAGTTTTATTTGCCCCTGTTTTATTTGACCCAGTTTTATTTGCCCTGTTTTATTTGACCCTGTTTTATTTGCCCTGTTTTATTTGACCCAGTTTTATTTGACCCAGTTTTATTTGTCCCTGTTTTATTTCCCCAGTTTTATTTGCCCAGTTTTATTTGACCCGGTTTTATTTCCCCAGTTTTATTTCCCCAGTTTTATTTGACCCAGTTTTATTTGCCCCTGTTTTATTTCCCCAGTTTTATTTGCCCAGTTTTATTTGCCCCTGTTTTATTTCCCCAGTTTTATTTCCCCAGTTTTCTTTGACCCAGTTTTATTTGCCCCTGTTTTATTTCCCCAGTTTTATTTGCCCAGTTTTATTTGCCCCTGTTTTATTTCCCCAGTTTTATTTCCCCAGTTTTATTTGCCCTGTTTTATTTGCCCAGTTTTATTTCCCCAGTTTTATTTGACCCAGTTTTATTTGACCCAGTTTTATTTGCCCCTGTTTTATTTGACCCAGTTTTATTTGACCCAGTTTTATTTGCCCAGTTTTATTTGACCCAGTTTTATTTGCCCAGTTTTATTTGACCCAGTTTTATTTGACCCTGTTTTATTTGACCCAGTTTTATTTGCCCAGTTTTATTTGACCCAGTTTTATTTGACCCAGTTTTATTTGACCCTGTTTTATTTGCCCAGTTTTATTTGACCCAGTTTTATTTGACCCTGTTTTATTTGACCCAGTTTTATTTGCCCAGTTTTATTTGACCCAGTTTTATTTGACCCTGTTTTATTTGACCCAGTTTTATTTGACCCTGTTTTATTTGACCCAGTTTTATTTGACCCAGTTTTATTTGACCCAGTTTTATTTGACCCTGTTTTATTTCCCCAGTTTTATTTGACCCAGTTTTATTTGCCCAGTTTTATTTGACCCAGTTTTATTTGACCCTGTTTTATTTGACCCTGTTTTATTTCCCCAGTTTTATTTGACCCAGTTTTATTTGACCCTGTTTTATTTGACCCAGTTTTATTTGACCCTGTTTTATTTGACCCTGTTTTATTTGCCCAGTTTTATTTGACCCAGCTTTATTTGACCCAGTTTTATTTGACCCTGTTTTATTTCCCCAGTTTTATTTGACCCAGTTTTATTTGCCCAGTTTTATTTGACCCAGTTTTATTTGACCCAGTTTTATTTGCCCAGTTTTATTTGACCCAGTTTTATTTGACCCAGTTTTATTTGACCCAGTTTTATTTGCCCAGTTTTATTTGACCCAGTTTTATTTGACCCAGTTTTATTTGACCCTGTTTTATTTCCCCAGTTTTATTTGACCCAGTTTTATTTGCCCCTGTTTTATTTGACCCAGTTTTATTTGACCCAGTTTTATTTGACCCTGTTTTATTTCCCCAGTTTTATTTGACCCAGTTTTATTTGCCCAGTTTTATTTGACCCAGTTTTATTTGACCCAATTTTATTTGCCCAGTTTTATTTGACCCAGTTTTATTTGACCCAGTTTTATTTGACCCTGTTTTATTTCCCCAGTTTTATTTGACCCAGTTTTATTTGACCCAGTTTTATTTGCCCTGTTTTATTTGACCCAGTTTTATTTGACCCAGTTTTATTTGCCCTGTTTTATTTGCCCTGTTTTATTTGCCCGGTTTTATTTGCCCTGTTTTATTTGCCCGGTTTTATTTGACCCTGTTTTATTTGCCCTGTTTTATTTGCCCAGTTTTATTTGCCCAGTTTTATTTGACCCTGTTTTATTTGCCCAGTTTTATTTGCCCAGTTTTATTTGACCCTGTTTTATTTGCCCTGTTTTATTTGACCCAGTTTTATTTGACCCTGTTTTATTTGCCCTGTTTTATTTGACCCAGTTTTATTTGACCCTTTTTTATTTGCCCAGTTTTATTTGACCCTGTTTTATTTGCCCGGTTTTATTTGACCCAGTTTTATTTGCCCAGTTTTATTTGCCCTGTTTTATTTGACCCAGTTTTATTTGCCCTGTTTTATTTGACCCTGTTTTATTTGCCCTGTTTTATTTGCCCGGTTTTATTTGACCCTGTTTTATTTGCCCGGTTTTATTTGACCCTGTTTTATTTGCCCTGTTTTATTTGCCCAGTTTTATTTGCCCAGTTTTATTTGACCCTGTTTTATTTGCCCTGTTTTATTTGACCCAGTTTTATTTGACCCTGTTTTATTTGCCCGGTTTTATTTGACCCTGTTTTATTTGCCCCTGTTTTATTTGCCCTGTTTTATTTGCCCGGTTTTATTTGCCCTGTTTTATTTGCCCGGTTTTATTTGACCCTGTTTTATTTGCCCTGTTTTATTTGCCCAGTTTTATTTGCCCAGTTTTATTTGACCCTGTTTTATTTGCCCAGTTTTATTTGCCCAGTTTTATTTGCCCAGTTTTATTTGACCCTGTTTTATTTGCCCTGTTTTATTTGACCCAGTTTTATTTGACCCTGTTTTATTTGCCCTGTTTTATTTGACCCAGTTTTATTTGACCCTTTTTTATTTGCCCAGTTTTATTTGACCCTGTTTTATTTGCCCGGTTTTATTTGACCCAGTTTTATTTGCCCAGTTTTATTTGCCCTGTTTTATTTGACCCAGTTTTATTTGCCCAGTTTTATTTGACCCAGTTTTATTTGCCCAGTTTTATTTGCCCAGTTTTATTTGACCCTTTTTTATTTGCCCAGTTTTATTTGACCCTGTTTTATTTGCCCGGTTTTATTTGACCCAGTTTTATTTGCCCAGTTTTATTTGCCCTGTTTTATTTGACCCAGTTTTATTTGCCCAGTTTTATTTGCCCAGTTTTATTTGACCCAGTTTTATTTGCCCAGTTTTATTTGCCCAGTTTCTTTTCCCGGTTTCGATCCCATTCGCTGTCTCTTTAACCGGAGCCGCTTTTTTCTCCGCTCCCACAATTGACGTTAATGAGTTTCCGCTGCGGCCA